>NW_026902501.1:0-21454 GCF_030035675.1 Rhineura floridana | reverse complement strand
TGAGGATAGGTGAGAGTATACTGCTCAAGTATGATTAACTCCAACAAGAGAAGAGGGGAATTTGCACTAAAGAGGAGAGAAAGCATGTGAGCTCACAGCACACTCCTAGTTTTCTTAGTTAACAGGCCAGTAGCGTTATGTCTGCACTGGGCCTAATCATTTATAGTGTTTAGAAAGTTGGTCCTGACCATGACAAAACTATAGGGGAGATGTCATTCATCCAATGAGGATCACACGATGGCGTCAAGGCTTGAGACACTGGGGCCCTACATTTTTATGGGAGTGACAGAAGCTTCATAATGGAACTTGAGTGCTGGTTTTGCCAAGAGTTCATATGTTAGGCCTTGCTCAGGGTTATTTCCATCTCATTCTATGGGGCATATTCACCAAATGAAGCAAGATGTGGAAGCAGTGATTTTTATAGCTTGTCTGCATAGGGCTGCTTCATACATTATGGCAGTGGAGCGGTTGCTGCTGAAAAATGCTACTTCTACATGGCCGTGGTTCCATCTGGTCCCCATTTCGTAAGCAAAGGGCTTGTCATGTGAACTGGGAGTTATGTTTTTGGCAGTGACTTTTCATGTACGAAGCTGCTCTGCTACAGGAAGACCAATGATGCAGCAAAAATTGCACCAATGGAAATAAAACACAGTGACTTACTGGATGGAAAAGACACAAAAAATATGCATAAAATAATTTGAGTGTCAAATGAGATTGATTGCACACATATAGGTATGTGTAGCATGAATTGTGCATGCTTCATTTCAAAGCCTTTTGTGTTCTCAAAATTACTTTGTGCTTACTTGAATGTATATGGGAAAATTGTAATCTCCCTCCCCCAACCCACCCACATTAGATGTTTAACCTTTTATTCAGCAAGCTGGGAATTACATCAGTCTTATTTCACCAGTTTTATTTTACTTAATGCACCCATCCTTTCCCATTTACTTCTCATGCTTCTGTGGCTATTGTGCTCAAGTATATTCTTAGAGGGCTTTTTTTATGTGATCTTCAAACTATAGACCTGTTCATTCCTTCAGTACACACATTCACTGACCATATGGAGGAAGGAGTGAAATTGCAGGCACACCCCTGTGTGATTAGAGGCCCCTTTCACACCTTCTGCTGAATACATGGGGGAGGGGCCATATCTCCCCCACTTGTTTACTGAGTGTGCATGTTGAAGGTGTGAACAGGACTATCACAGCACAATATCCCAAGGTCTATTGCTATCAGTTTGCTTGTTCCAAAAAAATTTAGGTTATGAGATGTCTGTTACAACACTGTGGCATATACATAGTTCATAAGCTACTGCTGACAACAATTTGTTATAAACCATTTTAGTCTTGTGATGGTGTGATTTCTTGCCCTAAGTCTTGTGGGTTTTTTCACTGCAACCAAGTAATCTGATGAACGGTATAATGAGCACAAAACATTTCAGTACTGGAACAAAATGTTCTTAAGTGAGAAAATTCATAAACAGCTGCCAGTTTGCATTCAACTTTGGGCAGCTCATCATTTTTTCCCATAATAAAAAAGGTAGATGTCATACATATATATAAACATCTGGAACCTTTAGCCCATTCGGGGTTCCCAGATGCATGTACAGGAGTGTGTTTTAAAGATGTGTGTGTGGGCGCCCACCCTTCCCATGTTTTCTGAAGGCAGCACTAGTATTGCACCAGTGTTTTCCTGTGGCAGTTATGAAGTATGGGCTGCCCTTTCTTGTAAGGCATGTCATCATGGTTCCATAGCTAGGATCAGAGTCAAAATCTAGACCTGCAGCACGCCAGAAAATTGAACACGTACAGCAGACAACTGAGTTATGGTCCTAGCTGTTTTGCTTCTGGTTTTGAAAAGCAAGTTCTCATTTAGCTGCATACATGAAAATGTATTACAAATCGTGACCTTGGGGGGAACGTTTTCTGTTATAAAGTAAAATGAAATACATAAGGAGAACCCTAACTATCCAGTTTGTGACTAAATAGCCTTCAGTACTTTCATTTGTTTTGATACATCAGCTTCTGTATTCTGTCTTTATACTGCTTTCCTATTCCTCCTTCCCCATCCTAAAGGAAAACCTTTGTTACAAGGAGGGGGTATTGGGGCATAATTTTGGAACAATGCATTTCATTCTCTTTCTCAGAGCAGAAGTTTTAGATTTGCTAACGAACCATTTCCTGGAAAGATGAGCTCTGCTACAATTAAGCCAAGAAGTCCCTGTTTTAACCTGCCCGTGTTTTATGAACCCAGCTGTACAATGATGTTTAGCTCCTTCATCTAATAAACTGGTTATTATTTAACTTCTGATGTTTGAGACCTGGCACTGAACTATGAATATTTAAATACCTTGTACTACTATGCCAAATAGGCACAAAGACTTGGCTTCTCTCTAAGTTTGCAATATTTTCACTTTAACTGGAAGAATCTACTTTATAACCATTTGCAGATTATGAATAAAATGCTGTTTTTAGCTGTGGGCCAGCAATCATCTTTGAAAGAAAATTCCTTTTTTTTAAATGGCAAAAATAACAAATATTTGTTCTAGAGTAGTTTGCAATTCTGACTTGAATGTTTGTACCCAACTAGGTATATTGTTCAGTGGCTTCTCCTTCTTAGGGGGTATCAAGAACATATGTACTTGATTGCCTTTCCACATCCCTTCCTCTTCCTACTAAGATATGCCATTTGATTGGTGCATTTTTTGGTACAACAGGAAGTCATGTTCATGGCATACCCTGCGCATGAGAAAGCGGGCGGAAAAGGAAAGCAGTGGCAAAGCTGAAGCCAATGGCCTACGTAAACCCAAGGATATTCTGGGCAACAAAGTCTCTGTTAAAGTGAGTAAGGCCATCGGAAGCTGTGCGCTGCCTCCTGCTTCTCATCCTCACTCCCCCTGCAATATCCTCTATAAGAACAGGGGGCAACATTTGGCTTTTACTTTTGTTTTTTCCTTTTTCCTTTTGGCTTTTTTATTTTTAATTTGTTCTACTTTTTGGTAGTAGTAGCCATTTTGGCTGGATTTTGCATGCAGGATACAACACAGCTTTTTCCCTCCTCACCACTGGCATCCAAAATGTAAGTAGTTTCTGTGTGTGTGTTCGTGTGTGTAGTATTTTACCCCACAAGTTTAATGCAATATCAAACATGTACATTCAGTTAAAGAGGAAACAGAGTTGGCCAAAACCTTCCCTTGAAGGAAGCAAAAAACATGCCAGCCCAAACAAGAGAAGACCTTAAGCATGTTCAACTATTAATACATCAGGAATGATCTGTACCAAATGATCCCATGAGCAGCAATATACTGGTGAGCCATGGCAATTCAGGACAGGCAGCCTCTCAGTATTCAAATGCTTAAGCTATCAAAGTGACCCACCAAAAACATTAGTGGGTCTATTTCATCTTGTCACCCTCCCAAAACTATAATTCCCAGGAAAGCCATGACAGATTTATTTATGTGGTACGGATTTGTGTAGTGACTAAAACTGTTCTTATTGCAGACTATGCTTTCTTGACTCTTTCCTAGGAATTGGGGATGAGGAATAAAAAGTGCATCTTGTTCTTCCTTTTCCATCATGTAAATGATGAAACTGAGGTTGTCATACTTTGGACACATAATGAGAAGACATGATTCACTAGAAAAGACAATAATGCTGGGAAAAAGAGAAGGGAGTAGAAAAAGAGGAAGACCAAACTAGAGATGGATTGATTCAATAAAGGAAGCCACAGACCTGAACTTACAAGATCTGAACAGGGTGGTTCATGACAGATGCTATTGGAGATCACTGATTCATAGGGTTGCCATAAGTCATAATCAGCTTGGAGGCACATTAACACACACACAAATTCATCTATCCTAAGGCCAGATTCAATGCTCTTTCAGCTAGTCTTAGTAAGCATAATGCTTGCTGGTAAGAGAACAGAGGCATAAATCTTGTAGATGGCATGAAATTCCTACTGTTCTCCCCCCCCCACCTCCAAATATGATTTGAAGAAATTTCAGTGTAATTCTGGAGTATAACGTCAGGATTATTTGTGGTGGTGAAGCAGGAGCTTTGCAAGTGTCTAATAGAGTTGTGTATAAATTTTGACACATCTTTATTTTTGAACATTTCCACAAGCAATTAAGGTGGGGGAAATTCCTATGAAATGTTGGCTTTTCCTTCTCCTCCATCTCTGCACCTCTGTTGTTTCACAGATTGACATAACATCTCTGTTTCAAGCAACCACATCAAAGAGAAAAGCTACCAAATGTTCAGTTTGTGTTACAAACTATTTTAAAACTCATTATGAGTTCTACAACGTAGATTTGTGGAACTTCTAAAATCCTGGTCTGGTAAATATGCCCATTTCTCTACAGTGATTGTTTCTAACTTGGGGTTGAAATGCTCAAGGCAAGAATGATGAACTCATTGCCCTTAACTAATATAACAGCATGTGACAAAAAGACCTGCCCAAAACCACCTTGATAAGGCAGCCTGATCTGTGACATCCTGCAGAATTAGATAGGATATATTCATACTTACAAGGCAAGGCTTAGCAATGGCCTGAGTTGTTGCACTCTTGAGTATTGTCAGTTCCTCCTTTTGCTGATCCCTGGGCTACTGTCCATAGCCTGGTACTACTGTCAGGACCAGGACACGGTGTAGAGAGGGACGAGACAAGGGGGGGAGGACACTTAAGGATCCATTGTGAAAGAGCCGTAGCAGAGATTTGATGAAAGCTACCAATTTGCACTTTAGAAGTAGCTATGGTATAAAGTGGTAGTTTATACTATACACCTATTCCTATAGATATGAAGGCCTAGAACTAAACGGGGGGAAACTGTTTCTTCCCCAGGCCTCCACATTTCTAGTTTCACTATTAGGCAGCCTATGTAGATATTGAACTGTGTATGAGAATATCCTGATCTGAATTTCTTAGGCCAGCAACACTAATGTGAAATCTGCCTGGACTGTTCACACTCTGCCTATTCTCTCACTTGGTACTACCTATCAGATAAAAGATAAAAGGCCCTAGCTGCAGTGTGATCAGTTGTTATGGATGACCCTCAAAATATCATGGATGTCTCCTTATGTAAAAATGTAAATTTAATTTTTAGGTCGCCTATCTGGCCGAAGCCACTCTAATTTTTAGGTCGCCTATCTGGCCGAAGCCACTCTAGGCGACGTACATATCAGATTTCAATAAAATACAATAAAATACAATAAATACAATAAAATACAATATAATCAGCAGTAATAAAAATAACAGCATATGCAGTACACAACAACGGGGATTCAGTATGTAATTAGCCCATCCCGGCGGTCCCAAAGGCCTGTCCAAACAGCCAAGTTTTTAAGGCTCGGCGGAAGGTATCCAGGGAAGGGGCATGCCGAAGATCAGATGGGAGGGAATTCCAGAGAGTGGGGGCCGCCACCGAAAAAGCCCTCTCTTGGGCTCTTCTACCACTAACTTCCATCTAGTATTAGGATCTGGCACTTAAGCCTCAATTCTTCAAAGTGTTTGGTCTCTAATGAACTAATGGATTCATTGGGGCTTAGTTGATTAGAATGTTTCATCAGATGAGACAAGCAGCTGGCCACCTGCCTCCATGTTCTCAGGTTCTTCTAGATCCCTACATATGTCATTCAACCAGTATTTGTCAGGGCTACTAATACACTGTCCTTCATTTGTAAGGTTTCTCTCATTTTTCATTCTGATTACGTGATTTGTCACTTTAGAACCTTTATCAAATGGAATGAATCTACATTCTATGACCATGCCATAGAAAATCTTCAGACAAATTATTTGGCTTTATTTGAATGGATGCTGTTTTTGGTATAGCAATGACAATACAAAAGTGCCTTTGTTGAACTGAGGCCAAAATTAAATTAACAATGATGTTGCCGATGCAAAATCTGCATGCCTTCTAATAACAGAGTGCTTTTTGTTCTAATGTGCTTGTGTTTACCAGTTTCTATATAGCAATGCTAACTTCAGTAAGTCTTTTTGGTGCTTCCATCTGCTCACCCTAATTGCTAAAAAGAAGGATGGGGCTTCTATAACTTTTGTAGTTGGGTAGGAGCTGAGGTTCTAGCAGGTGCCGCTTTATTCACCTCTGCATTGCCCAGCTGCACCTGCTAAAATTCTCCCACATAGTTGCTTTATTTATTCCAAACATAAAATTTTATATCATTCTTCAGAGCAGTGGGCAATCAATAAAGTTAAAGATAATGCCACAATAAAGCAAATGGGAAACCCCCTACATTTTTAAGACATACACAAAATTAAAATGGCTGGGTGAGCAAAAATATTTTAGCCTGGTGCGATCAAAACTGCAATTTGGACACTAGGCAAGTCTCTATAGCAAAGACATTCCATAGATGGGGTGCCACTACCCAAAAGGTCCTTTCCTTTAGTATCTCATATTGTGCCTCTGATTAAAGACACCTGAAAAAGGGCCTTGGCAGAAGATCTTAACACATAGGCAGGTTACTTCGGGAAGAGGTGCTCTTTCAGGTATTTGGGTCCCAAGCTGTTTAAGGCTTTAAATTTAAGTACGGGCCCTTTGGGTTGGGTGAACAGATAGCCAGTGAAGTTTTTGAAACTGGTGTAATATATACATATAAACATCTGGTCATACCAGCCAAAACTCTGGCAGCTGTATTCTGAACCTGTAACAACTGAAGCTTCCAAGTTGTCTACAAGTGCAATCAATTTTTGATGCATTGCAGAAATCAAGCTAGGGGGTTACCAGAGCATGGATCTTCTTGATCACACTATTTAAGGTACATGAAGCCTGTTCTCCTTTGCAATCTGAGCAATGTATCAGCAAGGATGGGGGCAAGCCCAAAAATGCAATTAAAAAAGCCAAGAATAGTTTCTACCTTGCAATCTGGCACACTTCAACTCCATATAGGTCTTTATCAGAAAAGTGTTCATTTATAAAAAGAATCCACAGTGTGGTGGCAGGGGCAAAATCTTTAGTAACTGGAAAGTGCCATATATCAATAAAATTATTCATTATAATTCTGTAGTGCATACAAATTCTGATCTTAAATCATATTTCTAATATATCTACAATGTTATTTTTGAAATTTCAAAACAATTTAATATTTCAAAAGACATAATTGCAAGTGAAATAATATTTCTCCTCTACTGTAACATCCCCTATTCGGGACTGGCAATAGGACATGCCATGCATATGAGTTTAGTGGTAGATTGCTTAATATTGCTTCTCAAGATATATTACACAGAACACTGTATTTTCACATTTTTCTTTGCATACTCTTGTTTCTACCTTAAAGTAGTTTCAGATATACTAGTATCAAAATACTGGAGTAGAAAGAGAATTTTAGCTACAAGCTCTTGTGGTGGCATGTTTTTCTAACAATTGTCGAGAGTCAACAGTTCTACAGGTCCACGCTAGGTGTTGTGTAGAATCCACTCAACACAGAGATTCAAGGTTTCTTCTAATCCCTTTCATTCATTGAAGTCTCTTTTGAAATGCAAAGCACATGATTTCAAGCCATGTTATAAATATATATGATTAAATAGAAATATATGGCTTTTTAAGATCTCAAATTACTTGTAATACTTGCTGAGTACAGAAATATTATAATGACAGATATTAAAATAGAGCTTTTACCAGTTTGTGGGTTTTTGGTTTTTTTGGTGGATTCTTTATTTCTGTAAATCCTGACAAAACTGGTTTGTAGATCTCAACACGGGGATAAAAGATCCATCAAAATTGTTCTGCAGTTTGAATGTAAATATTGAGAAGAGTCTATTTTAAGTGCAACACTTATTTTTCTGGGAATACATTACAATAACAGCTGTTTCCATTATATGTGATTAAGTATACCTTGAACATTTTTGCAGTTTCCAGGGTAACTTTCTTTTTCAGTACGAGATAAAAGCCCTTAGCTTGGGGATAATCAATGTGGTATCCTCTAGATGTTGTTGGACTACAACTCTAACCATTGCTTGTGCTGGTTGGAGCTGATGGAGTCCAACAACATCTGGAGGGCACCATGTTGGCTACCCCTATCAGTAGTGTAGTGGTCCCTTCATGATAGCCACAGCCATGCCCTCTTCCATCTTTTTTTTCTAAAATGAGATCCTTGTTAATGCAGGCATCCCTAGGAGCCAAAAAACATAAAGCATGTTAGCTGCTGAGAAGAGTCTTCTTAGTGACTGACTCGCCTCCTTTCATTCTGACTGGCTCCAAATCAGCAAGAAAGGACAAGGTAGCATGTTAGAAGACTCTTCTCAGTGGCTAACCCTCTCTCCTTCCTTAGAATCGTAGAATAGTAGAGTTGGAAGAGGCCTATAAGGCCATCAAGTGCAACCCCTGCTCAGTGCAGGAATCCAAATCAAAGCATTCCCGACAGATGGCTGTCCAGCTGCCTCTTGAATGCCTCCAGTGTTGGAGAGCCCACTACCTCTCTAGGTAATTGATTCCATTGTCGTATTGCTGATTAGCTCATAGGATCAACATAGGGACCCTGCTCCCAAAAAAGTAAGGGGTCTAAGACTCCCTGAGTCCCCAGACGACTATGCCACTGCCTCATCTACTCTACTGCTTAGCCAGTTTTCTGCTTTTAAAGAGTATTATTTTCCTCTTGCTGCTTGGCTGTTTCTCACTATAAAAACATCTACCACCTGGTCCTAGCTAAGCAAACATTATGACAGCTATTACTCTTTTGATCCAGAATTGCATTACTTTTGTTCTTCCATTCCCTTCCATACACATCACCATGGTGTGCATAGGATGATCCACCTTTGTTTACTTGTGTATTAATCCAATAAAGGAATGGAAAAGTCTACTATGGTGGGGTGACCTCCCACATCCACCACTCTGTGGTGTACCTGTGGTGTTACGTTGTTTGCATACTGTCAAATGAGTAATCAACAGCGATAATGCTAATCAGCTAGGACGGGATGCCTGAATTGAATCTGAGCGTGCACACACACCAAATTAGCAGGCAATCAAAATTTTAAGGACTGATTCAGTGAATGGACGAGGGACATCTTTGAATGCAATGGCAAGTGTGCTGCCTTTGGCTGTGTTCTCATGTATTGCTGAATTTGGGCCAAGGAATACAAAAAACAAAAACAAATGCCATTTGGATTCTTAAGGTGGGTGTTTAATTCCAAATTCTGTACTCACAAACTTCAAACTCCATTTATGAGTAAGCTGCTTGAACTCTATGAATCAGGTATGTTTTTCAAAGATTAACATTTGATATGCTGAATGGCCAAATGGCTGAAAGTCTAAAATATTGCAGTCTAAGGAGGCTGGGTCCTCAACTCCAGATTTTTTATTTAAAAGCAAGTTCATCAGGAGGTTTTAGATCTTAGCCCCAGAATTGGATGTTAAAGTTTTGTGAGTTCTCTGGGTGCATAACGTTGCTGTGGATGCTTCAAGGGCCTTGCCATATTGGGGGGCTGGAATAGCAGAGGTAGCTCTTCATACTGCTGCTTTTGTGTTTTTTTCTGAATGATTTCAAGATTGCTGTCCCTTTCTTTTTTTGCCAAAAGTACATTGCTTGCTTCCTAGTGCCTCTCTGTTTGGAAAGCATGTTAGTTACACAATGCTCATTTCTACGTTGCTCTTGCTTGCTCTGCTGTTCCTGTGCCATTTAATCTCTCTCCCAATTGTAACTCTGTTCTCTTTCCTCCATGCTGCCCAAAAGGAGACAAACAGTTCAGAGGAGTCAGAATGTGATGACCTTGATCCCAACACTAGCATGGAGGTAGACCATGACGCTTTCTCCCCTCAACCCCACCCCTCACGACCAATACTACTTTCCCCAGAGAATTAACGTGTCTGTTTTAAATCGAGTCTGTGAAATCTTGTATGTTTAGTGGGATTTGCTGGGTCTGACTACTATTAGGCAGACCGAGGTGACCGTCTCAGCAGATTTTGGAGACTATTAAAGGGCAGCAAATTATCACTAATTTAATTTATTAACATCTTTTAAACTATTTTACATACAAAGTGCTAAATTGGCTTGGGGTTGTCCTGACTAAATTGCAAAAACATTCATTTGTTGAGGATTTTTTATTAAAAAAAAAAAAGGTGGCAGGGGGAGGATAAACATTCGAAAAAGCACCATCTTCCACTCTCTGCTAATTCCTCCTCCTGCACAATTATTAAAAATATATAGTAACATTCTGTTTTATATCCAATGTTCTGCCTTACATCTGATGATGCAACTGGAAGCAGTTGCTTTTTAATTGCCCATGTGGCCTTCAACAGGGAAGTCCTTAGATCTACTTATGCAAAGAAGAGCACAAATTGTCCAGAAACCTCATCCTGCTGTTACAGAGAATATGGACACACCACAACACTCTCAAAACATTCTGTAAAGCAGTCTTCCCCACCCTGTGCCCTCCATATGTTTTGGACTACTGTAGCTCCCATCAGCCCTAGCCAGCACAAGCAATGATGCAAGCTGAACTCCAAAGCACCTAGAGGGCGCAGCTAGAGGGCACCAGGTTGGGAAGGCTGCTATAAAGCAGATACTCTAGGTAGTACTGTATATTCCTTGGTCCAGATCGAAGTCCATACAGAGTTGGGGAAATGCAACTGCACAAAACAAATGAGTAATAAGCACCCAGTTATTACACAAAACCAATAATGTGGAAAGGCATACATTGACAAAACCTCCCTGAGTAAGACTTGCATCCAGGTCTAGCACACTGTGCTCTGATCCATGCAAGCTTTTCAGCAGTAGAACAATCTAACTTCATACGCCATATATACTTGCGCCAAACATTTGTAGGCTGCTATAAACTATGGAAAATCTGGACTGATACACCTCTAAGGTAACGGCTGGAGTGAAATGATCGGCGTTAGGTTCCGAGTGTGAAGTCACCTAATAATTTTTAGCATGTAACAAGTAGACTTGTAAGAACGGTTTTTATAGGCAGGATTTTGCATATCCTGTTCAGTTCTTTCCACGCCAATGTATCTTGGGCAAGCTACAACCTTGATTTTCCATTTTTACCAACATCCATGCTGTTTCCAGCAAACACTACCTGCATTTGTCAAATTATATCCCTTCCCCAAAAAGATTCTGCCAGTCTAAAACCTGGGGAACAGTATACTAAGGAACCACCACTGGCAATCATGTAAACATGCTCTTAATCATTACCTATGAGAAACTGCCATGTATTGACCAATATTAGCAGCTGCCCTCGGTCAGCATATTTGGTACAACTGAAGTGCATCTACCACTAAGACCTGGTCAGTATCAGATTCTGTTTAGTGAAGGGATGGGGAACTTGTGGTTCTTCAGATGTCGGACTCCAACTTCCATCTGCTCAAGCTGGCATGACTGATGGTCAGGGATGATGGGAGTTGTAGTCTGACAGCATCTGAAGAGCCATAGGTTCCCAATCCCTGGTTTAGTGTGTATTTATTTATTGCATTTATATTCCACCTTTTTTCCAAGGAGCTCAAGGTGATTATATATGGGTTTCCCTTCCCCATTTTATCCTCCAAACAACCCTGTGATGTAGGTTAGGTTGAGAGGCAGTGACTGGCCCAAGGTCACCTAGCGAGTTTCATGGCTGAGCTGGGATTCAAACCCTGGTCTCCCAGGTCCCAGTCCAACACTCTAACCACTACACCACACTGGCTGGCTGTGTACTAAAGATATATGTATATACTTCTTGAAACTAATGAAACTAGCCTCACAGATTTTATCTGTAAGGCAAATATGAAACAACAGGGCAGTGAATTCCTACCTCCCAACTTCCTTATTGTATTTGCTGTTAGCCAAACATTGCTGTGCTGATACCACTGTACTTGCTTTGCCTTTGTAATTATAGTTTATTTTCAAATCCTTCTAATAGAATATCCATTGTTGACCTTGCTGCTTTGTTTACATGAATGCGAAATCTATGGAGAAAGGAAAAGGAAGCCTAGAAGAAGATGAGATGCAGGGGGGGAAATTACCAGAGGGTCAGGGCAAGGTCTACAAGCACTATTCTCTAAAGTGCCAGCAACACTGGCTCTTGTACAAATGTGCATTTTGTGCTTCCCCATATATTTTGTCGTGAAAAATGAGCATGTCCTATTCTGGTGACAGTCATGAAATGTTTGACTCTCTGCAAAGGCCAGCTGTCTGGCCCCAGCAACAGTACCCTGTTGACTTGTAAAATGTTACAATGCTGTTTTGATACTCTCAATAGGTCTGAAATACTCATCAATAAAAAAGGACAAAAGACAAAGATCTGCTTTCAATTTGTATGGCCTGATATATATATCTATATTAGGGTTGCCAGGTCAGAGGCATCCCAAACCCTGATATTTCAGGGGTGGGGCCTAGTGATGTCATTAAGCATGATACATTAAGCATCAATACAGCTGGTATAGCACAGTGGGGAGGAGAGCCTGGCTGGGAGTCCAGGGTCTGTGAGTTCAAATCCCTGTTCGTGTCTCCTGGGTGTCAAGGGCCAGCTAAAGATCACCCCACAGTGAGTGGCTCAGGGGTTATGTGCCCTGCCACCCATGCAGCTGTGGGCAAGCTGCATAGTCCCAAGGGGCCCAATTGCTCCCCAGCTGGCAGTTGCGGGAAAGGAAGGGGCTGGCTTGTGCAACTGTGGCAAGCTGAGCAGGCTCTAGCCAGCCGGGGAGGACTAGCCTCAGAGGGAGGCAATGCTAAACCGCCTCTGAATACCGCTTACCATGAAAACCCTATTCATAGGGTCGCCATAAGTCAGAATCTACTTTAAGGCAGTTCATTTCTATTAAGCATCAACTATAGTTGCTTGGAGCATACCACTCGAACAAAAAACAATTGGAAATTGAGGTAGCAATCTTAGCTAAATGAGGGTGTTTGTAGGTCCAGCTGAAGTGATGAGCTCATTTCTTCTCACTTGCTTGGGGAGCCTGGGTAGGGAACATTTAATCTAGCCTACTTGCTTCTGGCAAGAAGGGTTCAAGTGCCCTCAGGCCAGGCCAGTCACCGGAAGGCCATTGTAGGAAGAAGGGAGTCTAGTGTTATGGAGATGTTAGATGGGAGCACTCAGGAGTAAAGATGGATGCCCCTTAAGACTACAATTGTAAACACACTTACTAAGGAACTAAGCCCCATAGGACTCAACAGGATTTACTTCTGAGTAGATATGGTTAGGACTGTGCTGTTGGTGAGGCTTGACTAGGGATCCTCTGCAACAATATCGATATCAAAATAGGGTTGGCAACCCCCTGCCTGCCTTTTGATGTGGTTGCTCCAAACTGAGCGCATGGAACCACTGTTGTTGCTTCTATGGCTATAAGGAAGTGATGTCAGAGATACAGGAAATTCAAATAGAAAAAGAAAAACAAAAGACAGTGATGAGTCCCTAAATGCAATACCATGCCAACCACAACAAGATTCCTATAAGACAGAAAACTCAGCATCCCACAACCAGTCAGGGTTTCTAACAAAAAAAAACACCTAGCAGCCAGTCAGCCAAGGTCTCAGAAATCCCCATACAGTACAACCTGATCCGAGGCTGCAGTTAGTGCAGGATGCTGCGGCATGATTGCTGACATGAGTGAGACCCTGTCAGTCCATAATACCTCTGCTCTGAAATCTGTACTGGTTATTGATTTGCTACCAGGCCAAGTTCAAGGTGTGCTTTCCATGTTAACAGGTGCCACGTAGTACTTGTTCTCTTGTAAGAAATGGATCCTTTAGCATGGCAGCACCGACACTTTGGAACTCTCTGCCTATTGACATTAGGTAGATGCCTTCATTGTACTCTTTTCAGCATCTGCTAAAAACATTCTTTGTTTAGACAAGCCTACCCAGTCATGAAGAATTATTATGCTTTTTATCTGTTTTTAACTCATTGTTGGTTTTATTATTTTGAATGTTTTTTAAGTACCTGTTTTTAACTGTTTTTGCCAATTTTATTATTTTAATTCCTTCATTAAACGGCTTTGAAGTTTTTTAAAATAAAGTGGTATATAAATGCTGTAACTAAAAGAAATTTCAGCATCACTGTGGCCCTTGGCCCTTTCTTCTTTTAGGAACAAAGGTATCTGCCTTATACCAACTCAGGCCATTTGGTACTATCTCAGTACTGATGACATGGATCAGTATTGGCTCTCCAGGATTCCAGGCAATAGTCTTTTCCAGACACTGAATTTTGGACCTTTGCATGCAAAGCATGTGCCCTACCACTGAGCTACGGCCTTTCTCCTGTTTACAAAAGTATCTTTTTAAATTGTTCTTTTCAATTCATTTCACTAATAAATGCAAGTATGCCTAGGGCACATCTACACCATGCATTTAAAGCACATTCAACATACATTTGAAGCACATGAATCCCACCACAGAATCATAGTAACTATAGTTTGTTAAGGATGGTGGGAACAATAACTGTGAGGGGGAAACTATACTCCCCAGGATTCTTTGGGGAAAGTCATGTCCTTTAAATGTATTGTGTGGATCTGCATTACTTCATAAACTTTGTCTGCATATATATCATTTTAATTAATTTTTAAAATGGAAATCTTCTACAGAATTTACTGGGTGACCATCTCTCAGCCTAATCTGCCCCTTAGGGTGAAAACAACAGAGAGGGACCATGATCACCTTAAGCAAAGGGGACACTTAAAATATAAAGGAAATAATAATGTACAACCATAGTGTAAAATCAGATACATATCGAGACATAGTATGAAGAAATATATAAATAAGCATGAATTTCAAAGGTGTTTATTATTTACATAACCTGTATAAGATATAGTGCAATCTTTTGCATGTTTACTCAGAAGAAAGTCCCAATGTATTTGATGGGCTTACTCAAACAGAAACATGCACAGGACCACAACCTCAAATGATAAGGAACGTCACTCACCCAACCCAAAATTCAGAATCATGCCACTTTCAGCTGTTTTGCAACTGTTTTATACTTTTTTCATGCTTCCTGGACTTTAAATGGATTAATTTGTTGTTGTGAACTGCCTTAGTTTCCAACCCTACATCACAGAGTTGTTGGAAAGATTCCATACACACACACACTGGAGATATAAAAATACATACATCCTATATAATAGTTTATTGTCAAAAGCAGTTGGTCATTGCAGAACATTCTTTTTTTAAAAAATCAGTATTAGTTTCTTACAAAATAAAAGCAGTGAACCTAAGTAAGCCCTGCCTAGTTGTTTACAAAAAAAAAAAGGATTGAGGGGGGAGAGAAAGATTTACAACGCAGTCCTTTGCTATGTTCACAGCACAATCCTATTGAATTCAATGGAGTTTACTGAGAGGTATGTGGAATTAGGAATTGCAGCTTTCCTCCCAGAAAAGTGAGTATAGGATTAAAGCTTCATATTAGGAAAGTTTTCGCAAAAGGCTCTGAAAATTAGACGAATAAACTGCCCTCTTCAACAGCCCTGAGAGCCAGTGTGGCATAGTGGTTAAAGTGTTTGACTACGACCTGGGAGACCAGGGTTCGAATCCTCACACAGCCATGAAGCTCACTGGATGACCAGTCACTGCCTCTCAGCCTCAGAGGAAGGCAATGGTAAACCACCTCTGAATACAACTTACCATGACCACCCTGTTCAGAGGGTCACCATAAGTCGGAATCGACTTGAAGGCAGTCCATGTCCATTTCTTCAACAGCCCAGAGCAATTTATGCTTGTTTGACTCCTTATAATTAGAAAAATATAACACATTGTAATTGCATCATATGCTGCAGCATGTACACTTTTTCAATTTTATGTTCAAATATTATTTGAAAGATAAAATGTACAATATGCTATTTTTGCAAGTAATGAAAAAACTGCATGTACAGTTTTATTGCAATCATAATTGAAATTGTTTACTGTGTGTGCATACTTACCAAGATCCAGCTGTGATCTTCAGTTCTCAATTTCCTTGTAGAAAGGTAATCTTGCTACTGATGAAAGTTATACACTCACTCAACTTCTGATGTGCAGACAAGCAGGAAAAGGAAACTGTTTTCAGGATTTGCAATGGCTTCTAGCTTTACCTGGAGGTCAGCAAATCTATTTCTATCACAACCCTGGCTTCACTTATTGGCTAAAAACCTGAAAGGGCAGGGATTAGAGCAACCAATACTCTACAGAAGTTGTGGAGAGAGGGCAGCTGACACTTTGGTGTATATCTCTTGAACCAGACCACCTAGAATCTTAATTAAGCTTAAAAAACCCTAAACTTAAAAGAAACTTTAGAAAATGAAAGCTAAGAGTCTAGAGATTGTGGTGACTCACCCAGAGAGGACCTCCAAAAAAGAGTCTCTGGGCAAAAAGAGGACACCTGGCAACCTTACCCTGTATGCAAATTTAGAAACAGTTACACTAATTTAAATAGACATACGATGCATCTTACCATAGTGGGGAACACTTTGACTAGGTGATCTGTATGCCTGCTCAGTCTGCTGATCCAGCAGGCTCTTCTTACGTTCTTAATCAGTTGAACTGTCTCGGTCTTTTTTGAGAGATCCTCAGGAATACCAGACTCAAAAGCTTGACTTTGCCTATACCTACAATCCTCTTTCACCTGTGGTCTGTCCCTGTGTTCTGATCCTTCATGAACTGAACTGCTTTGATAATGACAGTGAGCTTCTGAGCTTGGCTTTGATGCTGCATTAGGTATCTCAGTTTTAGATTCCACCTGAAAAACAAATTTACCCATACCAGCTTAGGGAAGGGCAGAGCGAAAATACTATCAGGTGTATTTGTTAACTCCTCCTTGAGCATCCCTCCTTCTAATTTTGTTCCTGGCCTTTAGATTTTCCTTCCTGTTGGACAATCAAGGGAAAGCTTTTTAATTGGCTGCTGTATAAAGGACTAAGCAATTGGAAACTAATTGTGGAAAGCAATTGGATTTTTTTTTACTGGTTGCTGGGTTGATTTTTCTGTCCACAAACATTGAAAAAGCCTCACGCTGAACTGCACATATTGGAAAAATCAGAAATTAGGCCTGAGTTACAGTCTAGGTGGCCGGCCAACTAGCTAGCTACCTAACTGTAGTGTACACTGCAATATTTCTACTCCTCTAGGGCTGTTTTCATCTTTTGTCATCAAATACTCAAGAAAAAGAAGAAAAAATAGCTTTGAAAGATTAAAGGGTAGCTATTTTTAGCACCCAATCCTGCTCTACTCGTTATAACTGCAGAATAAACAATCTCTTACTACTTATTACTACTACTTACAATATTAAATAGGTTTTTAATGATCAGTTGACTGAAATGCATTATGGTGTATACTGGATGGATGGATGGATGGAAGGAAGGAAGGAATGAACGAACGAACGAACGAACCCTGTGAGGTAGATCAGGCTGAGAGAGATTGACCGGCCAAAGGTCACTCAATGACCTTAATGGCTGAGTGGGCATTTGAACCCTGGTCTTCCAGGGATGCACAATTTGTGGCCCTTAGCTTAATTTCATGTAGCCTCCAGCAAGCAATCAGCTGAGACCTCTGCAAGATCAATCGGTCCTTCACCTCACAGCCCCACTGGATGGGGGGGGGAGAGAGAGAAAGGGGTGACTTTTGCCCACTTGTCACCAGCAAGGCACCCCTGACCAAATTACCCTCAAGAGACAAAACATTGCCCACCTGGGCAGACACTCTAACCACACTGGCTCTTCAGATTACCAGAAACTGGGGACACAGAACAGTCCTTCATGCCCTGTTTCTTATCTAGAGGTTGGCTGCTTTTGGAAACAGTATACTGAACTGTATGGTTGTTCAACCAGCAGGGCAATCATTATGTGTCTTAGGATGGTCCTTTGCCATTTCCTTCCAATCATGTTGATAACAGGGAACAGTGGAAGTTGTGCATTAGACAAGGACTTGGAGTTAGGGGAGCTGACACGTTTGGTTCCATAAATCCTTTCTATTGTCCTGCAAGTGGACTGACATGCCTTGCACATCTAGACTCTGGAAAATGGCACCCCAGTATCTCAAATTGGAACTTTTCGGATGTGTCTCGAGTTCCTCAGCAACCTTTGTCAAGTCACTTATACTTTGCTGAGAATTCCTCATCTAATTGTCCAGTTAAAAAAGACTTCTCTATTTCTTTTATATGTGTTTTTTTTCCAGATCATCAACCCAAACTTCATCCAGGAAGGTGAGTTAAAGATAGAAATATGCCAGGTTGTTTCCATGATCTAGAAAACCAAACATAGGCTTTAATTATATCTTTGCCAAAACAAGTCCTAGAACATCTTATCTACGTAATCAGCCAGGAAAGTAAGTCATGCATGACACCAAACATGTATCATCCACAGTGCCAAAGAATCTATTGTGTAGTGAAATAGTCATTTTGCACCCACATTCAAATCTTGTCTGATAAAACGTGTGGGGATATGTGTGTGAAATCAGATATTTATTACTCACCAATCATATTTCAGTATTATGTTACTTGGATAAATTCTGCTCACAAAAAATGAACACTACTATAGACTTGATTTGAATTTGATTCATTTGCTTTCCTTCCGAATTTGGTTCATTCAAATTTTTGTTTATTTTTAATATGCGAAATATTATTTTCATTATTCTAAGCCAGGGGTTTTCATCAGCCTGTATTCTGGAGACTCCTTTGTTGTTGTTGTTCTGGGAGGCACCATGTTAGTTACCCCTGTTCTAGAATTGGTCTCAGCATTCTTGGCAATGCATTGCAGTTCCATGGAAGAAGTGTGATGTAGGATTTCCTCGAGAAACATGTTGGCATGAGTTTTCTCATGGTAGAAGAGAATACCGGAAGGGTATGGAGAATTTCTAAGTAACATTTGTGTGTGCAAATGCTGAGATTTTCAGGTTCCCAAATTCTATGTGAGGACAGATGTTGATTTTATTGTTTGATGGCTGGTTTTACAGAAGGTATTGGATAATGTTTTTATCTCTCCCATTTATAAATGACATTTGGTACAACAAAGGCATCACTGTGGCACATTTTGTACCTTCAACGTCCTGCAGTCAGCTTTTATGTTTTTGGTGAATGTGATGTCTCTCTCTGTGTGGCCTTTGCTGCAGTTGCTCCAGAGTTTCTTGTACCTTTAGTGGACATCACCTGCTTGCTTGGTGACACAGTCATATTACAGTGCAAAGTCTGTGGACGGCCAAAGCCAACCATAACCTGGAAAGGACCAGATCAAAATATTCTTGACAACGACAACAGCACAGCTGCATATACAGTTTCCTCCTGGTACGTTCGTCTTTTTCCTTCTGCATTGTGATGGTATAAAAGCAGTAGTTACACAAAATGTGGCTGCATCAAAAACTATTGCATTTTTATTTTATTTTTTATTGAATTTATAAAGAACAAATACAATTAGGGGTTTGCATCAAAAATATTTCTTTTCACTATCACATTACAGAGCCACTCCTCTAGTATTAACAGTTGAACAAGGTCAACAGAGGAGCAGAATTTTTATAAATCATAATATACTGGTACAGGCAAAAAACTTTGCAGATAATTTGCAGTAGCATAAGTGACACATTATCCCCAAATGGCATAGAAATGTTCCAGGTCTTCAGATCCTTTTGAGACTTTTAAATTGTGTGTTATTTTCTCAGATATTGCTAGATCCCAGACATTTATGCCATAAAGACAATTGCAAATTGCATAATGTCTTCCATTTTTGAGCTGTGGAAATTCGATCAGCTGCCAACAGCCACATTAATAATTCCTTTGAATGAATACTTACTGCCTGAGTAAATTATTCATTCCAACATGTTTAGCATTGATAACTGCGGAGCTATTTGAATAACTTAATAAGCTTAGCTATTGAATTCAGCTACTGAGCCTATGTGTCCAAGTAAGTTAGATGAGCTAGATTTAAGACACTGAAATTGTCTTAAATGGTCTTGCTGTCCAGCACCCCAAGTGAAATAAATAAGCAAACCAGAATATAAGCACAATGTCCAAACTAGTGACTTGGTACTACTTCCTGTGTTATTTTACTTGATTGATCGCATACACCAGTGTTTTAATGTATGTGATTTATACAAAGGAGTTCTCTAGTTTTAAGAGAAGATACTTAGTGGGGCAAGTCTTTCAGGGCTGGATCTCCTGGGCATCTTCTCTTTAAAAAGATCCTGTTAAACGTTGATATCCTGCTCCATAGCTCCAAGAAGCCCTTAAAAGAGCTCTGATATTTTGCTACCTCCAGTGAAGAACAAGATGGTGCCCTACTGCACCACATTTTACGTACAGAAGCCGACCGTGCTGGCACTTGGATCTTACCTCAATACTGATAACAGGACAGTCTTCAGCACACCTGAGGGTGTGTAGTGCAGCCTTGTCTGCTAACACCTTGCTACCGCTCCCCTCTCCCCAGCATCCATTAGAGGAGTGTATAAAATTATGCATGGTGTGGAAAAAAGTGGATAGAAAGAAGTTTGTCTCCCTCTCATACTAGATCCTGGGGACATCCAATGAAAATTCAAGATAGACAAACGGAAGTATTTCTTCACACAGTGCTTTGTTAAACTATAGAATTTGCTACTTGGGAGACCAGGGTTCGAATCCCCACACAGCCATGAAGCTCACTGAGTGACCTTGGGCCAGTCGCTGCATCTCGACCTCAGAGGGAGGCAATAGTAAACCACCTCTGAATACTGCTTACCACGAAAACCCTATTCGTAGGGTCGCCACAAGTCCGGTCGACTTGAAGGCAGTCCATTTCCATTTTTCAGCACAAGATGTAATAAGGTTCACCAACTTGGACAGCTTGAAAAGGGGGGATTACACAAATTCCTACAGGATAAGACTATCACTGTTGGTTGTGAGCTACCTTCCAGTATCAGAGACAGTATGCCTCTGAATACCAGTTGCTAGGGAGCAGAAGTGAGGAGAGTGTGGTTGCTCTCATGTCCTGCTTGTAGGCGTCCCACAGGCATCTGCCTGGTGACTGTGAGAACAGGATGCTGAACTGCATGGGCTTTTGGTCTGATCTGGCAGGGCTCTTCTTGTCATCTTGCCCTCCCCCCCCCAAAAAAAGCAAAGTGGAAACTGGTCTGTTTCCAAAATAGTCAGGCTCAAGGGATAACTTCTTCAGACTGTCCTGCCCAGAGCCTGAGACATGAGATGGAGGCGAGGCTTGGTTTCATCCTTGTTTTATTAGGGTGATGGTTACATCCAAAGCAGTGTGCTTCATAAACCTGGCCACTCTAGCTCACTACTTTCCCTAGCTAAGCTACCTAAACAGTCTCTGCAGCATGTGAGGGGAGTTGACTCAGCACCAGAGTCTGGGTGGGCACCTGCTTAAGTAGGGAAGGTCTTTGCCCGTAACTGACGGCTCCTCTGCAGTTCCACCCTCTGCGAGTCCCGCTTCTCGCACCCTCTCGCACGGGGTGAGGGGGGCAAGCCTCTGTCGTCCCATCCGATGGTGGGGTTTTACTAGGTGATGGCGCGACCTCAGGGAGCGGGAAACTGGTTGGCGGAGAAGCGTTTGAAGTGCCAGGCAGGGATTCTGGTGTGGGCAGGG
>NW_026902500.1:0-58024 GCF_030035675.1 Rhineura floridana | reverse complement strand
AGCAGGTTCTCAGCTGTAATGCCAAACCAGAGCATAGGGCTATGTCTGAAACATGCCACACTGTTTCTCTTAGTTTTTTAGGGTAATCTACCTTGTGCTTGCTTCTGGCTCTATCCTACAGTAATAACCACAAAGACTGGGTTCTCAGCCCACGGAAGCTAGGCCAACACTTGAGAGTTACACTGGGCTGGCTGGTAGTGTAGCTTGGAGAGACAGTGCAAGATATCTGCTTTGGATCCTCTCTCCACGCAGCCAAGCAGAAATCTCATTACAGTTCAACACAAAGACTCTATCCCTGAAGCAAGTGCACCTGATCTTGCAGGAGGTGGCAGGGAAGAGGTGGAGAGAAAATACAGATGGGAGAGCAGCAGGGATTTCAGGAGTGCAAATGAGGCTGGAGAAAGGGTTGTTCCTGGCCAGCCTACTTCAGACTCTCAATTTTGTCTGTGATTTCAGCCAGATGCCTGTATCGACCCCTTTCTGCCCCACTTTTCTTTATTCCCTTGATCCCCTTCTTGCCATTTTACTGATCCAAAGGCTGGCCTGTCTCTGCCATCTGCTTGATTCCATTCAGCCTGACTCCACCCCTCTGTCCCTCAGTTATCCCTGGCTACTAGGAACACATCATCCCTCCCTCACAGGCTTTTTTCTCTGGATGGGAAGAGAACCAAGGCATGCTTGGGACAACGACCAACAAAAGCTTGTTTCCTGGGGAAACTGGCGATGCAACACATATCCCATAAAGTGTTGCATTAAATGTCAGCCTTGTGGCAGTATACTCCCACCCTCCCTGCCATGTTTCTAGCAGTAAGGTTTTCTGGCCTAGAAACAAAAGAAGTCCTTCTCTCACAGAAGGCTTTCAGAAGACCCAGAGAAGGTGGTGAGGTCTGGCTTTTGGTGTCAGGAAGAAGAGATGGGGGAGAGGCAGAAGAGACAGGACACATCTACCCTACCCTTAAGATAGAGGTCCCTAATCCTTTTGGGCCCATTTGCAAACTGGAGAAATTGTTGTGGGCCCCACATGTGTATCACAACTCTCCTCTCCCCATCATAAGAACATAAGAACATAAGAAGAGCCCGCTGGATCAGGCCAGTGGCCCATCTAGTCCAGCATCCTGTTCTCACAGTGGCCAACCAGGTGCCTGGTTAGGCTTGAAAAAAGTAATCTGCTGGCTAAAGAAGTCTTTTTTAAAGTTCAGTTTCAGCAGTGATAGGGATGGGACCCTACGGGCACCAGGAAAAACCTCTGTGGGCACATGTGCACCCATGGAGGCCATAGTGGCAACCCAGGCACAAAGGCATGTCAGTATAGAACACTTGAAATCCTTGGCACTGCCCTGTCTACTAGAAGAGGCCCCTTCAGGATGCCTTCCCTTCCTCTCTCAAAGAGCTGGATTGCCTCAGGGTTTAGTAGTACAATTTAACAATGCTAAATTTTCAGAGTTAGCACCTCACCAGGTGGTAGCCCCAGCATGCCTTGAACCCTTGCTCAGATAGTCATCCACATGGAACATCTGATGGGGCTTAGGGGCCAAAAGAAGGGAGACTGTGTGCAGAAAACAGACTGTATGCTGTGGAGATCCATGCCAGCATGTGGTGTGCTCAGTAGAAACTATACCAAGATGGGCTCCTCTCCAGCAACATTTCAGCCTTTGCGTGCCTTGATGGTTCCATCTCACATACAGCTCCTTCTTTCCATGTGCACTGCTGAGCTTTGGCGCTCAGCCATTGCAGGAGCTATGCAGTGCACAACTTCTCACCTGTCAGAAACTACATGCACTCTGGGAGAGTTGGGCTGGTGATAATGGAGTCCCCCCGCCCCTAGCTGTTCAGATGGATCTACGTCAAGGAAGGTAATCAGGTTGATTTTCTGCAGCACGTACAATCAGACAAAATCATTCTGACAGGCTTGGAAATAAGTCCTGAACAGGGGTGTAGGGAAAACGCCCAGCCACAGAGTAGAGAGAAACAAGGCCCTCTGTCTCAGTGCAGGCTTGTAACAGCACTCAGGCTATGGCCAGCATCCAAGAGCCTCCCCCCTGGAGGAACCACCAGATAGTTTTGCATTGGATTAGGGACTGTGCTGTTTGAAACCTTCAAGCACACACAGTCTCATTTCCATCTCGCACCTAACAGACTATCCATGGTCAGGCACATTGGTCTATCTGTGCATATGGGATTTGTGACCCTGGAACAAGTCATCTCACCTCCTCACCCATCCCTGCTACCAATAACATGACGGTGTATCAAAGTTTGCCGAGTGTCCCCATGGCATCACTGTTGTTTTATTATATATACAATGTCTAATATACACTAGGAACCATACCTGAATGACACACAGAGGTCTTTCTTGAGGCTCACAATGTCAAATACACGAGACAAAAGGAGAAGGGGATTTGGGGGGGGATTTGCTCTTGCTGGATGAAACTAAAAGGTAGCAAGAAAGAGTTAAAACTATTCAATTAGTAATCATAAGAATAAGAAAAGAAGAAATGCAAATATGCAAGAGAGAACATAATGAGCATTTAATAATTTCTTACAGCAAGGCAAAGAGGAAGCCCCGCTGAATATCTAAAGTGAGAGAATTCAATGCATGAGGGGACAAGAAAGAAAGCAAAGATACGGGGCTGGGCTGGGCTGGGCAAGACATATGAGGGAGGGTTAGTAAGATTAGTATTTGATGGACTGAGTAGCCAGAAAGCAATGAGGATAGATAAGAAGGAGTAAGACCAGGAGGAGAATTACAAGTTATAAGGTTAAACTTATAATGGAACAATAGAGGAAGCCAGCAATGAGAAACTTATAGAAACGTTAAATGATTGAAGTGTGGGGAGAAAATGAGCAGAACACAAAGATAATAGGCTTAAACTGTGAGACAGGGAGTTGAGTAAGCAAAATATTGCATCAGGGATGGAAAACCTGTGGCCACCAGATTTTGTTGGACCATAACTCCCATAACTCCTGGCCACTGGACACGTTGGCTGGGGCTGATGGGAAGTTGAAGTCCAACATCATCTGGAGGGCCACAAGTGCCCTATTAACAGAGTTAGATTCTGTTTTTCAGCAGCAGCGCAGCGGATTGAGAGTTTGTGTGACTTTTCCTGTAAGGTAGAAGACTTTACTTCTGTTGTAGTCACTGAGGCTTCAGACTCTGGTAAAATAAGAAAAGCTTACTTTATTGAAAGAAATGCAGAATAGATAGAGAAAGGATTCTAGTTCTAACTAGCCAGCTAAGTTGGAGGCACAAAGACCAGACGTGGTTATTTCCCTCATGCTGGAGGAGAGAGACAAAGATGTTTCCTTTCCTCAAGAGGCGAAGAAGAAGCAGAAAGGAGAGTTTGGAATGTTTGGTCAGCTTCCCTGAGAGTATCAGTTTACAGGAAGGAAGAGTAAGGACAGGTTCAGCTTAGCTCTATCTCCTCTCTGGCATGCAAATCTTAACCCAATTCAAGGTGCTTTCCCCACATTTCCAGCATTCCCCACCCCTGCATTACATGATTACACTGTATTCATGTTCCCAGTGCTGATGTAGTTACTGATGGAAAACTTGTATTGGCCAGAAATGCTTGCAACAAGCACACTGGCCAACCAGCACATCTGAGTTGGATGTAAAGAAGAAACTAATAGGTGCAGGTTACAATCAGCACCCCCATATCCCCACAAACTTTATGTGCCAATAAATAAGTGTTGGGGAAGCTTTCTGTATAGTCAAAAAATCACAGGTGAATTATGGCCAACAAACAGAATCAGACAAGCACAGCTTTTAGCTTGTGTCCTTACACATTTAGATAATTTCATGTCTTCTCATGCCACATCTCTAGTGATATATTCCTGAAGTGTGATGCCACCCTGGTGAGGAGGTTCTGGCTCCTCTTCAGTGACCATTGGAATCCTGGGAGCATCCTACCCTGGCCTTGTAAGTATGATGGGCAACTTCCACCTCAAGAGTGTGTTGTGCAGTATGACACAAACCATCACAATCTTGGCAGTCTTCTCAGCCTTCATCTTATGCTCCCTGCTTTAGTAGAGACACCAGAAACACGCCTTCACCATCCTGAATGCATGCCCCACAACCATACATGTTGCTTAGTGCATCTGGTTGTAATGTCCAATGGACCCCACTGCCAAACATGGGTCAAGCAGAGTGAGGTGGCAGCATATGGCTCCTGCTAACCCACTGTTATGTGGCAGATTGCCTTCCCAGTGGAATGTACATCCTCCTACCCTTAACCAGAGTGAAGATGCGAGGCATCTGCCCCTTTTCTTTCTACCATAAGGCAAAGATCATCAACCTTTTGGGCCCATGGGCACATTTGGAATTTTGACAGAGTGCAATGGGCACCTTTAGGTGCTTCTTTTCCCCCTGCCCGTGTCACATTCCTTCCTGACAGAAAATTAGAAAGAGCACCATGGCACCCACTGGTGACAAGGTTGATGACCCCAGCCATAGGGAAAGGTCCGTAGAAATTCTATTATAGGATCTCCTAGTGCTTGTTTTTTTTAAAAAAAAGAAATTAATAGCAGCTATGCCCCACGCAAGAGCCAGTGTGGTGTAGTGGTTAAGGTGCTGGACTATGACCTGGGAGACCAGGGTTCGAATCCCCACACAGCCATGAAGTGCACTGGGTGACCTTGGGCCAGTCACTGCCTCTCAGCCTCAGAGGGAGGCAATGGTAAACCCCCTCTGAATACCGCTTACCATGAAAACCCTGTTCATGGGTTGCCATAAGTTGGAATCGACTTGAAGGCAGTACATTTACATTTTTATACCACCACCCCCAAAATATGATTGGGACCATGGTGCTAGGGGAGGAGGTGTTAGCCATTTCCCCAATTTAAAATGCACTGCCCAGGGCTAGTCCTATCATGGCGCAGGATGAAGTGGTATGCTTCTGGCTGTGTATGGAATAGATTAAGGGCTTGTTCACTCCAGAGTTTGTTTGTTTGCAGCTATTTGTGTTCCCATTTAATTTGTGTAGTCCACATGATGTTACCCTCAAAAAACATCAATCTCAGAGCTTTCCCCCTGTAAATTCAGGTTTACCCAATACGGGGATAATCCAATAAATTGGGGAAAATTGGGCTCCAAACAATTCCACTCAGGGTCACAGATTATTTGTTTTAGGGTGGGGATCAGTTGTCACTTTCTGGTATTCTCCTGCCCACACCCACTACTTCTTCCATGCTTTAATTGCATTTCTGGCAGTGCTCCTATTGTTGTTGTTGTTATTTATTTTAGATCCCTCAAATTTGCACAAAACTGGAACACTGCACAAGCAAACACCACTAACCGTATATATCTTGATCCCTCAGATTTGCACAAAATCAGAAAACTGCACAAGCAAATTTACAATTGCTTGTCTGCACACTTCTTGGGCAGGGGATTTTTTTTAAATCAAGGCGGGCACATACAACTATCTGCATACATACCTTGTTGGTACTTAACTGGCATAACAGAATCAACAAATAAAAAGATGCAGACAAACACAGAAGGGAACACCTGCTGGTATGAACGGGAAAGACCAAAGTTGTTCTTCAGAATTCAAATATGTGTGGGTGTGGACTTCTCTGGTCTAATTCAAATGGGGTAAATATGGATTAACAGCTGAGTAATGCTCAAATGTAGACAAGCCCAAAGGCAGGAATTGGTATCTGTATGGTACAGCATATATTTTTGAAGTGTTACTCCTAGGGTGGGATGGGGAGGGCACTACCTGGACACCACTTCAGACAACAAAATATAAAGAGTTGGCCCTCCCCCCAGTTGCCATTTACTCCATGGGGAGAAACATTCATATGGTACCTATATGTTTCTTCTCCCTTTAAGGCACCTATGACTACCAGATTAAGACAGTTTTTACTTGATACAGTGCTGTGGGAGGAAAGGGCTAAGCTTTCCTCTATCCCAGCATCACAGCAGGGTCCCAATACAATCTTTCCAACCCTGCTGTAGCTGCAGTTTTAAAAAACACAGGCTATCTCAGTCACAGATCTTCCATGTCACGTCTCATTTCGTCCAGCTAGTGAACATATAATTGAGTATATATGGAGAGAAATAGAAAGGAACAGTTTGTTGCTTTGGTGAATTTTTGCAGGATTCTCTCTGTACCTCAAACTGTTGTGGGGGAGAGAGGCAGAAGATTTCATTAATGGGGGGCTGTTCCTACACAGGCTAAAATGCAAGGGTGTGTGTGTGTGTGTGTACATTGCTGCTCTGTACTAGGAACCTGGGTCAGATCTCTGGCCTGATGAGACCAGGTGATCTGGAGAGGAGACGGATAAGAACAGAGTTCCCCTGGGCATGGATTTCTCCCAGAATGGACACAGGGATACAGAGAGTACACAGGATCAGATGGGACATGGCTGTGTGTGCATTTGAGTGGGGAGGGGGCATTTGCAGACAGCCACTTGTCACAGGCTCATCTCAAACCATGACAAGCATATGGAGTGGAGAAAGAGGACAGGTGCCAGCTGTGCAGCATAACCAGGGAGCCAGCAGGATATGCACAATTCCTGCAATAAGTGCAGCCAGGCAGAGACCCAGTGGGGGACTGGGCTTAGACGGCATATAGCAGTGAGGGATGCTGCTCAGGCTGGCTCTGTGCATCCAAGAAGAATTCTAAAAAGTGAGCAGGTAGTGGCGATTATCTTATTCCTCACTACTAACCAAACAGAACCAGCTGCCCATAATAAGGTCACTGTGACAATGTTGGCACAGAGTAAATCAGCAGAATATACGCTTAGGTGTGAAACAGAAGCAAGACATTCATCTTCTGGATATGCCTCCTTACTCATGTACAGCGGAGAACCTATCCATGTATAAACTGTCTATGCATAGGCTCTGCCCATGCAATCACAGATCCTTCAATAGGTAGGATTGCAGTTGGGGAAGACTATACACATGAAGTCTGTAAATGTGTAGGCTCTTTCTGGCCACACTCACATAAGGGTGGGGCAGCAAATGAGATATTGCCCCCCTTCTAGATGTATATCTGAACAGGGCTGGGGTATAGCCCCAAAAAATCTTGCTGCCTTTTGACTGGCTGAATCCAAGACTAAGAGGGAAGGTCATAGAAAACATTATGTGTATTTTGAAGCATCTGCTTTGGCTACATGCTTATTTTGAGGCCCAATTTAATGGGCTGTTTTTGACCTTTAAAACACTATATAGTCTGAATGCCTTCTCTTGTATGACATCCCAGAGTTCTTACATTGTCTAAGGAGGCTCTGCTATAGATTCCATCCGCTTAAGGAGAAGAGATTGTCATCTATCAGAGACAAGCCTTTATTTAATTACCATCTTTATATACCACCCAATAACTAGGTTCTCCGGTCAGCTTGCAATAACAATAAAAATACAGCCAGTACCTCTAGTGACACTGCTAGATCAATGAGCATGCCTGAACGATGAATCTAATCATTTGGCAGGAGTGCAACCCCCACCAAAACAGATTGAATCCCACCTGGGCACATTGACCTCCCTCGATATTCACTACTAAGAGTACCACCATCTTGTCTAGATTGAGGTTCAATGTATGGGCCCTGTTCAGTCCATTACCATTGGCCAGCACTGATTTGGCACATCCACTGCCTCACCCAACTTAGATAAAATAGAGAAATAGGAGTTTAGTATCACCTGTGTCATTCTCATGGGGCATTCTGTCAAGCTGCTGGCTGGGGAAAAGAAAACCCACCCTCATTCACCTTATGTTTAAAGGCAAGACTGCCTTAAAGGTCTTAGAATTCCACACACCACCAAGTGATTCAATCTTCAGGGTCATTTTCACCCCATTCCAGTGAAGTACCACAAAAAACTGAGCCAAAGTAAAGCACCACACTAGTTTGAATTGACAATCCCAGATTAGAGAACCAGTGTAGAATAGGGTGCTATACTTGGAATGGGGAGGACTACTTTCACATCCACATCCAGCCATAGGGTGATCTTAGGCCAATCACTGCCTCCATTACACAGCAGTGGGTGATCTTATGGACTAAGGTCCTAGACCCACCCAAGAAATATAAGCCTCTCACCAAAGCCTGTGCCAGTACTGACAAAGTTTCTGGTGCAGCATAGTCCAAACAAGCCAAGGTCAAACACGGAATGAGTTTAGGTCCAAACATGATCCAGAACCAACCTCAAGAAACAGTCTGAGATTAATATTGCAGGATATTCCATCACTTACACTGCAGCAGCACTAAAGTCAAGAACAAAGGTCTAGAGACTTGTGATACTTCCAGTAACTGGAAGGCTCAAGAGCAGCTTTTCCCAACCTTTGGGCCCCCAGATGTTGTTGGACTACAACTTCCATCAGCCCCAGCCAGCATAGCCAATGGTCAGAAATGATGGGAACTGTAGTGCAGCAACATCTGGGGACCCAAAGGTTGGGAAAGGCTGCTCAAGAGGGATGCCTTATGCATGCTGGCCTCCTAAACCACTCCCTAACCACAGCTGCTGGCAGTGAAGCAGTATCAGGAATTGCTTACTGACAAGTAGATCCCTTACTCATGACTAGAATCCTTACAAGTAGACAGACAATTCTGGGTCCATAGATGCATAGTGTTGTCACTTTTTAGCCTGAACCCGAAGCTTCTGGCACCAGTGCTCTCGAGGACTGGGGAGTGGCTCCACACCTCCTCTGACATTTCTTCAGGTATCAACCCAGATTGCTCCTCAAGAGCATCCTTAGCATTGGATTTAGGGGACCCTGCTTGTTACTCAGGGTGTCTTGTTCATCCTCTAAGGACTCAGTGCCTGGCACCAGGTCAGGGCTAGGCATGACAGTCTCACTGTTTAACCTACCTCATAGGGCTGTTGTGAATATAAAATGAAATAATCACATCACATCAACCTATGCTTCTTTAAGGATGACATGCAAATACATTAAAAAAAATCTCACCGATGTCAGTGGTTGATTATTACATGATGTTATTACCAGCTGATGGACTCATATAGAGAAGCAGGACCAACTTCTGACTCTGTAGAACAGGGGTGGGAAGCCTTTTTTGCGCTATCGGCCAGATACATATCAGGTTTGGCCTCACAAGCCAAATTTGACAGGTAGACACAATTTGGCTGTGTGAATCAGTTCCCTGTGGAAACTGGCATGCCCAGTCAACACAGCGGATGTCACCTGCCCATTGGAGTTATGTTAGCTGATGGACAGGTGGGACTGGCTTTGGAAAAATGGCCTGTGGGCTGGAGACCTTCCACCTGTGCTGTAGAACCTCTGTCATGGAGCTGGGCTGTGCAAAGCTGTGGAACTGGCATAGTCTTGTAAGCTTAATCATGCGACTAACAGGGGATCCCACCCACCACCCACCTCATCCAGATTCACACACAAAGGGTTATTGCATGTCAGCCTGAGTGATGGCACAGTGAGAGAATGCTCAGGGGCAAAACATTACTGGGGTGGGATGTGGGTGGGATGTGGATGGGATGAATTCCTATCCACTATATCACCTCAGGGATGCAAAAGTGTCTTCTGTGGAGGTAGAGATGCCAAGAGCGTTATGGAATCCTAGATACTTCAAAGGTGGGAGCAGGGTCTTAAACTCTAGGGAGTTTGCACGCACGAGGAATGACAAAAATGGATTACCAAAGTGTTAGGAGAAATCTCAATGGGATTATGAATTGTTGGCATGGCAGAGTGCCACTTGGCTCTCTTGCAAGCAGAAGTGTGGGCACAAAAGGCCCTCTTTGGAACACTATGGAGGGTCACTCAGGAGGCTGTCATTAGGGAAGCATCAGAGGGGAATGGCTGTTTCCAGAGTGATACTGGTTACTCATTTGTGCTTCTACACCATGGATTGTGGCAAAGAAAATGGGCAGTTTTAGAGCTGTTTCACTGGATTTTCCATTTGGTGCTGCCACTAAGGAAACAGGAGAAGAACCAAGCATTCTTGGCATGGTGTTTTTAAGTGCTGTGATGAAGAAAGGGATGGAGATACAGCAGACCCAATGCACAGTATGATCTACTCTTAACAGAGATTACAAACTGCTGTTCTGCCAAGTGTGGTCTGCTTATTCAGATGAATGGCTACACATGTTGAGCAGACACTCTATGTAGCTACTTTAAATCACGGTGTTACAAGCCATTATTGCTGAGTGATCCACAAACCTATATGTATTACTGTATTATGGGGTGGGATGGGAATGGTGGGCCTTTCTGGGGGGGCTTATACTAGAAAGGCTCCCCACAAAGAGGCAGCTGCTAAACTATACTCTATGTGGCACAGTTTAGTGCTTCTACTACAGGGCAGCTGTTTGTGTGTAATTGTCCATAGTCAACCTATAAAATGCCAGAACAGAGACACCTGTGACATCATTAGATAGGAAATGAGGCTGTGGACACTGCTGTAATGACAGGAGTTGATTCTTACTCAGAATAATATACAGCACAAGCAAGGGTTCTCTCTCTCTCTCTCTCTCTCTCTATTGAAAGCTTCCCAAACTGCATATCCAGTTTCATTTCAAAGTCCATGGTGGCTAGGCAAAGATTATATAGTTAAATTTAGCAAAAGTTACTCATAAGTCTAGGAATTCTCTCAAGGCCTCCTACGCAGAGCTCACTGATATTTGACTGTGCAGGTACAATAAAATACACATATATTGGTGAATTTAGAGACAAAACTACATGCAAATGCAAATAATGAAGCCCTATCTTTTTTAAAACAAGTTAAAAGGAATACCAGGAGGCTAAAATTATAAGGTGGGGATCAGTGGGGGCAGGGAGGGGACTTAACCCTTTGCCCACCCTCTGTGATTCTGCTCAAGTGCCCTTCCCTGAGCTGCCTTTTCTGCCATAGGAAGAAAAACCATTTAGTGGGGCAGTTTGGCCTGGGGAAATGGTTAAGCACCCCTCCCCACTGCTGTTCTTCTAGTCAGAATTGCAGCTTCCCAAGACTGCTTTTCATTTTGAAAAAATGGCAAGGCTTTGTTACAATCAACTGAATATAACATATATGTCCATTTAACAAGGATCATTTTGGGCTATTCTTCTGTCTCATTTTGTGAGACCAACAGACCATTAACTACTCAGCCTAAGAACACAGACAAAGAGGAATCAATGCTGAGTACCCAGCTTGGAAAGAACAATGGGACTGCCAGTAACAAAGCAAGAGAGAGAAAATCCATAAGGCTTCTTTCTGTGAATATGCTACACGTTGGGGAAAGTAACTTACAAAGGTGTTTGATTAGCATTATGGAGGACATATGGTGTTGTTAGGAATCTAAAAACTAATCGACCAGAAGGGAATCTCCAAGGGTTATGCAGATTTGACTTATAAAGTGACTGTGTAACCAGTACGTTTTCCATATATTGTCTGCTCAGATGACTGAAGGACAAATGGTAGACTTACTGCTTGGTACTGTAATGGCTGACCGTGAAGGAACATAGGAAGCTGCCTTATACCAAATCAGACAATTGGTCCATCTAGCTCAGTACTGTGTACTCTGACCGGCAGCAGCTCTCCAGGATTTCAGACAGAGCACATTCCCAGCCTTATCTGAAGATGCCAGGTATTGAACCTGGACCTACTGCATGCAAAGAAGATGCACTACCCTTGAGCTATAGCCCTGCCTGTAAATAAACAAAGAGTAAGAATAACCCAAGGAAAGGCTATCATGATAAAATAGCCTTAGGAATTGTTAGCCATACAATTCCCCTGCTGCTCCCTGCTCCAAGTATTTCTTTGCATGCTTTTTTCTGAAGTACGCATGACTTAGTTTGATGAGGTGGGTTTAGGATTGCAGTTTCATTAAGCCTAGGCAAGTAGTAAGTACAAGTAAGTAGTAAGTCTAAGCAAAAATGGGTATCTTGCATTCTGGACCTATTAAAAGCAGTATTTAGTAAGTATTTGCATGGAAAAAGCTGTAGCTTAGTGACAGAGTGCTCTGAGGAACATGCCAGGGATCACAAGCAAGAGTGTGCTGTTGTACTTGTGTCCTTCCTGTAGTTGGCCACTGTGAAAGCAGAATGCTGGACTACATTAGCCTTTGGTCAGAAGCAGCAGGGCTCCCCCCCCCATGCTTTACTTGCAAAAGGCCAGAGCTTGGAAAAGTTACTTTTTTAAACTACAACTTCCATCAGCCCCAGCCAGCATGGCCACTGGATTGGGCTGATGGGAGTTGTAGTTCAAAAAAATAACTTTTCCAAGCTCTGCAAAAGGCCTTGGGTTTCATCGTTGGTATCTCCAAGTTTTGCTTTTACTAACAGCGTACTGAACTTGCATGGTTCAGAAGAGTGGCGGGAGAAGGTTCCCTTCTAACTTAAGAGTGTGTTTAGTAATCCCCGTTTCGTTTTTCAGACTTCTTATTAGCCTGTGCATAAAAATAATTAGGCAGAGATTACGATTGGCCTCAGAGGCAGCTGGCTTAGTGCTTCCTTGCTATATTTACTTAAGACTGGGTGGCAGAAAACTGGGCACCCTGCTCAAATCAGGTAGCACTTTGTGCCAATGGACGTCAAAAAATCTTAGTCACCTGTTCACACAGTCACTTTTTTCCTCTTTTGCTCAAAGTGGCTTCCTGCAAGTGATAGGTTGCAGATACTGCACTTCTGCACGGCAGCAAATCTGTTCAGCACAAGCATCTGAGCAGTGCTATGCAACATTGCAACTTCCACTCATGGCGGATGAGCCAAATGTCCCATTTGCCAAGAATAAGAAGTTGCTATGGGGCAAAACCGTTTGTGCATTTTTGCAAGGGACACCAAAAGCAGTCATTACCAACATGGGTGAGGAGGAACCTTTTTTCAGCCTGAGGGTTGAATACCCTTGTATGAGTAACTTTGGGCCTGGGGGGAGCAGGGCCAAAGGTAAAAGCAGACAGAGCAATGGCTGTGACTCTTTTCCATTGTACAGCAGGTTACATTCCAACTACACAAAAGTCAAAAGTTTCTACACTCTCCTTCTCTCTACCCTCCATCCAGGCAAGCAAGTGGCATTATCACAGTTGAAGGACACATTCCAGCCAGGTAAAAGCAGGGCTGGTGAGCAGGGTGTCTTGGGGAAGAGTCCTAAAGACTCTTTAGAGAGGCCTGGAGGGCTGAATTGGCTCTAAGACCAAAGTTTCCCCACCTCTGCATTACAACCAAAGATAGCCCTTTCCATTAAAAAATGTTTATGCTTTTTTAAAAAACAAACAAACCTGTGGCCCTTTTCTTTTTGTTTTAAAGTGTTCTTCAAATTAAGGCAGACTGAGGCCTGGGTTACATGTGCTGTAGAATGAACTGGACCAGTGTAGACTGTGATGAGTGATCCCATTTTTCAGTAGTCCCCTGAAACAGAAAACCAGCACAACAGGCAAAAGGCTTGAGCCTTGACTAGAATGTTTTTCCTCTCTGTGCTAGTTTTCCATTTGCAGGGAGGTCTTTTCCTTTTTACATGGGGGACCATTCAAACTGGTATTCTCTCCCCTGCAATCTGAAGTGGTACTGCCAGCATCCTAACCACATCATTCCCCTGCATGTGCAGAACTAGCCTTAACAGAAAACTCTACTCTTTGAAACCAAAGCTGTGATATTCATTCACTGTAAGCATACTGGGGATTTTTAGCCTTCTGCTGCATCTGAGGCAGCTAGCTATAGAAGGTCAGACAGCTCTATAAATTGGAAGCTTTAAAGGATGCTCCAATTGTAACTGGAATTGGGTATCTCAATGGGCAGTGCAGGAAAGTACGAGCAGGGACCACAAGGCACAGAAGCAGCCAATCACACTTGCTCCCATTAGGGGCTAAAGCATCTTTTGAAACAGGCACACTCTGTGTGGTGTGGATGCGTGCCCCATGGTGCTTTTGCTGGGGAAACAACAGAGGATGGACACTCTTGCCACAGTATGGAGTACTATTAAATACACTTGTCTGCATCAAGAGCCTTACAAGCCAAGGAAAAGCAAGCACACGTTGCTCTGTTAACAAAAGCAATGGTTGTCATGCACCCCACATGCTTGAGCTCCCCCACCTTGTTTTGCTGAAAAGAACAGCAGCAATCGCAAGCCTGGAGCTGGGATTAATGACAGCATTTAATTATGCTACTCTGCAGCTTTGGCGGCTGCTGCTGCTATAGTTCCACAAGGAGTTGAGAATGGAGTGTACACAAGGGAAGGGATCCTTAGGAGCCACACAGAACAATCCTAAGCATGTTTACTCAGGGCTAACTGTGTTCAATGGGACTTACTCCCTAGTAAGTGTGCTGAGGATTTAAGCTTTAGTCTGTAGGCTTTTCCAGACAATCGCTTCATGCACAGTTGTCAGCTATGTCCCTTGATGCATGGATTTCATCTACCATTTCTTCAAATCTGTACCAAGAACATTTAGAAGACCAGGCTTGTTTAAAGAGACTTGTCCTCTTTTGTTTATGTGTTGTTATCTTGGAGAGCTGCTGCCAGTCAGTGTGGAGAATACTGAGCTAGATGGACTGATGGTCTGACTCAGTATAAGGCAGCTTCCTATGTTCCCAGCACATAAGCCCCAGGGCTCCATGGGATCAGTCTCCATGCTCAGAATAGAAGGATCATCCCAAAGTCTAGGCAAGTCAAAGGTTTGTAGTAGCCAGATAATTTAGGATTGCACGTTTTCAGTCAGTTCTAGCCTCCCTGTCTTCACACAGATTCCTTCCCAGTCTACACCTGGGTCTGAAACCCACCAAAGGGAGATATATAAAGTCTGCCTGTCAGGATCCAAAAAGTACTCCTTGGGATTTAGGTAAGACTGGGTCTCCCTAGTGGTGATTGGGGGTGCCTGAGTGACTCTTTCCATGATGATAGACCCACCCACTCTGAGGGTAGAAACATACTCACTGTTCTGCCGGTTCCAGTGTGTCCACATCTCTCTTCTGGAAACTGGAGCACATGATGCTATTCAAACCACACCCCTTTTTACTGTAAAACCTGGTGGGAGCAGCTTGAGTGTTTTTGTTTTTTTAAAATCAGATTCAAAGAGATTTTGCAGCTGATAGGCAGATCAACCCACTCCTCCTCCAGGTGTGGCTAATGGAAACACTTTGATCTGGCAACTATTATGTTTACAGCCTGAGACAGGGCAATACTGACTTTAGGGGTTTCCTCAGGGAGAGATCCTGCTTCTTGTTCTCTGCCAATCTGAGTTTGGCAATGGGAGCACTGGAGGGGATATTCCAGACCCCTCTCTAAAGGACAAGTGCCTTCCTTCAGTCCTTCCCTAGGGGTCTGTGAAGGGAGGACTCTCCATGGCCAATCTTCAAAGCGGGCTTTTTCTCCTGGAGGGGGTTCAGCCTCTCATCCTCACTCAGCTTGGCTCCTCCCTTCCTGATTAATTCAAAGCTATTTTAGCCCGTTTCCTTATCCCACCCTTCATCAGGCTCATGATCATTTGCTAGGTCTCTTCCTGCTTGCTAGATGGGCATGTGAGAGAGTCCCTTGCTGCCTGGTGTTTCATTTTGGGGGGGAGGGGTCTGTCACTGACATCCTGGTGTGGCTTCCCATTGGAAACTGCAGGACTAATTGTGGCTGTATTAAAGGTGCAGGTGGTGCTGGTGCTGCTTGGGGACAGGGTGAATCCCAGTAGTTCCCTGTAGTAGTCATTACTCAGTTGGGTGGGGGAAAAGATCCAGTAATCTTTCCACCCATATTATGGGTGGAGGAATCGGCAGACATGTACCTGCAGTTTGAATTGGTGCAGATCAGCAAGGGGAAACTATATCAATCTTCTGATTTATGTTGCTTGGTTTTAGTGTATTATTCCAGACTACTTGGTCTTATCTACATGGGGCCATGATATGAGCTGGCCTTGGGAGCCAAACGTTAGTGCAGTATACGCTCCTTTAGCAGGATTCCCTTTGCTGTGGAGCACCAAGGCCTAACCCCATGATCACCACACTTGTCATAGGCATAGTTTGTGGAGTAACCATGCTGGGTAACTCCATCTCTGAACAAACCTATACACTTTCATTTTGTTTTTCTCAGCTGTGGTCACTGGCACTTTCCAAAACCAGATTTACCCATGAAGATTTGGCTACATCACTACATTTGCTTTATATTGCACTATGCAAACTTAGGAATAAGCCCCACTGAACTCAGTAGGACTTTCTTCCAAATAAAATTGCATAGGGTCAAGCTGTTAATAAAGGGCCAATTGTCTAATAAAGTGGACATTTAATTAGGAATGCCATGTACTGGTCTAACAGAGGAAATTGAATTGATCTGAGTTCTGGAAGTACACTCCTGTGAAATGTGAAAGCCAGGCTGTCTTCATATGGAGGGAATATAATAGGAAATATTGTTCTCTCTTTTGCACACACACATTCACAGAACAGCTGGGGAACACTGTGAGTGTGCCACACACCTGGACCTCCTTTAGACAGACATTCTGGAAATACAGAATAAATGATTAACAGACTAGAAATGCAATATATAAACACAAGCAGACACACACACACAACGCATACGCAGAGAGAAGAGACTGCTCAATCAGCATGACCGAGAGGAGATTGAAACATAGAAGTATTGTCTGCCATGATGTCCCATATATAAGGAAGCCAGGGGATGCTATCAGTGATTGTACAAGATTCACATCAAAAAGTGAGGAGGAAGAAATGTGTCTGATCCTGAGGGAAGGAAGAGAAACATTGGAGACAGTCCAATGCTATGCTGCATCCCACAGCTGGACATGAAGAGTGGACAAAAGGAACTGGGCCACAAAGATGGGTTCTGGACTTGACAGAGAGAAATGTTTCTCCCTTTCCTAATACACAAACTCAGGGTAATCCAGTGAAATTGATTGACAGTAGTTACTTCAGATGTTAAGACAAAAGGAAATACTTCTTCACACAACATGTAACTAAGTTACAGAATTCACCTCCAGAAGATGTGTTGATGGCCATGTGCTTTGAAAGAGGTATTAGAAAAAATGAGGGAAGGAGGATAAGTCTATCTATGGCAATTTAGTCATAATGGCTAAATGGAGTGTCGATTCTTAGAGTTAAGAATTCAAACTTGCTGCTGTTAAGGCACTTGTTAGACTGTCAGGACACTAAAGAGGTGAGGCTGGGATCCTGACTTTCATTCTAAAGCTCTCGAAGGTACAAGAAAGGAAGAGTTTTGCAAAATTCCTGTAGTCCCTTAAACATTATAGAGGTGAGGAACCTTAGAGTTGCAAGCTGAATGTGGCCCTCCAGGCCTCTCTGTCTGGCCCTTAAAGGTCTTCTTAGCCCTCACCCTTACCAGCCATGCTCCAGGCCCCCCTCGAGTGATTTTGCCTAGCTAGAATGTGTCCTTGAGCTGTCATAATGCCTCTTGCTTGACTGGATGGGAAGATGTGTGTGTGTGTGTAGTAGAGTTGCCAGGTTCAGGGCCTGAGACTGATCCTGTATCTTTAGAAGAGAGAGTCAGCCAAGTGCAGGTGTTCTTGCAACCCTGTAATGGGAAAAACCACAAGGTGGAATTCTCCCTTCCTCTGCACAACTTTTAAAGATACAGAAGACCTCTTGGAGGCCGGGCCTGGCAACCAAGAGGTCTTCTGTATCTTTAAAAGTTGTGCAGGGGGAAGGGAGAATTCCACCTTGTGGTTTTTCCCATTACAGGGTTGCAAGAACACCTGCACTTGGCTGACTCTCTCTTCTCCTAAAGATACAGGATCAGTCTCAGGCCCTGAGCCTGGCAACCCTAGCGTGTAGAAATATAGCCTACAATACAAAGGTAAGAGTCACATCTCTTGCTCCACCCACTTTTGCCTTTGGTTCTGCCCACCACACAAAGGTTGTCTATAAAGGAATGCAGTCCTCAGTCTGAAAAAGGATTCCCACCACCCCTGCTTTAATGGAATAGAAATCCTGTCCAAAATTGCAGATAGTAACAGATCAGATGGTAAGATAACTACAACCACTACTTTCTGAGTGGTTGCCAAAATGATTTTCCAGGAATGGCTGTATTGTGAAATAGTGAGAAGTGGCTATCTCAAGTGGTGGATGCTGGAGGAAGGTGTAGTGGCAGCGGCGGCGGCAGCAGCAGCAGCAGCCACCCTGTTTGGAGAGGTCAGGGTGGAACCTGGGATCTTCTACATGCAGAGTAGATGCTCTGTCACTGAACGACCCTTCTGTCTGGTTGGATTCTATATATGGAATGATGTGGGCATCATCTTGCCCTTTGCTGTAGGCAGCAAAATGCCTTAGGACAGTCCTATGAATCCCATCCCCCCTTCTCAATGAGGAGCTTCTTGTTCAGGCAGATGGATGGAACTGTCAGGCCTCCTGGTTTTCACTCTGTGCTCACACTGACCAAGGGTTTGCCCCTTCTGCGGGTTTAGCCATAAATCTGTGCATAAATCTTCCGACCAATCTTCAGGGTGCTAATGCCAAAGAAAGTTGTTTCAGGCTCAGTATTGCACAGCCTTGGTGGCCCCAAGCAGGGGCATTTGATTATGTTCCTCACACAGCTGGGATATACAGCAGTTAGAGCCTTCCTGCTAAAATTTGGGACAGCTAGGTAGGCAAAGAGGTAAATGAGGAAGGCCCTGATTCCATATTTATTCCAAGTCCAATGGGGCTCAAGTCCATCCTCCTGCTGTGATTCTGTCCATAGAAAAGTACCCTGCGGATGCAGCATGTTCTTGCATTGCACAAATTCAACTTTTCCCGAGCCACATATGAAGAGATCCCTTTAAATCCCACTTATCATTTTCCTGTTTCATCCTTTATCCACCTGTCATGACATGTCCTTAACTGGATGTTAGGAAAGATTGAGTGGGCCAGCTAAGGCAGCTGATGGATTCATGTTTGCAAGATGGGAAATGTCCTCCAGATAAATCTCTTGCCTTCTTAAGGGCAATGATGATTTGCCATTCCTAATGCTGAGCCTGGGATTGGAGATTCAGTGCCTGGATACAAGAATGAATAGAAGGGGAAGGAAAATGGAAACATTGTGGAAGCATCAGGGGGCCATACAAGTTCCATACTCTTTATTTATTTATTTATTTATTTATGTATACATTTATATACTGCCCCATAGCCAAAGCTCTCTCTCTCTTTAGGTGGACTGCTATGGTAGGAGGGTTGGCAATTGGCTTTTGAATGCCACTCAAACAAGCTGGCCTGTCCCCTTGCAAATGAGGAGCATATCCAACTAGTTTTGTAGCAACTGCACTGGCAGCTAGTTAGTTTCCAAGCCCAATTCAACATACTAAGATTGTGAGTTTAAATCCTTCATACCTATGTGCCCACTCCCCAGTGAAGTGCCTGTCTGGGTGCCCTGCTTTGAGTACCATCACTGTGTGAAGTTAGATCATCCACAGCAAGGGCACAACACTGATATCCTTTAGGAAGGCATCTTTTTGGGATGGTTTTGGGGAACTGAGTGGAAATCTGACTGGAGGTGAGAGTATTTTTATACTAAGATTTTTAAAAAAAGTTTTATTGTCTGAAACATTGTGAGCTATCTTCGGTGTAAGAGAAGTGGGAATGATAGAAACAGATAGATGGATAGGATAGGATAATATAGATAATATAGGCAGACAGGCAGACAGGCAGAGATTCCAGTAACTCAGCTTGATAATATGATAACCATGCCAGGAGGACTATATATGATCCCCATGGAATTACTCTGTGTGTGTGAGCTGACTTTTGGCAGCTTACTCTACAGTGATGTAGAGCTTGATATCTAAAGTTTTACTCTCCCAGGGTTGTTAGCCTTGGATAACAAACCCTGTCAATAGAAAGAAGGGATTTTGGGGACTTCAGCCACATAACTCTCCTGCTAACTCTTTTGGGTCATTCACAAGCCATTGTGTTTCACCATGGAACTGTGCAATGTACTCGCCATCAACTGGAGGAAGCAATCTTGCCATTTTTGAATGGCCACTTATCCCTGAGTGAAAATGAGGTGAGTCAAGAAGAGCTTTTGACCATGGTCTTAGCATCCTCAGCTCATTCCAACTTCACTGTCATTGCTCTGCCTATGTATCTGAGGAAGGGGGTGTCCTTCAAAACACACCTACCATCCTTGAATGGCAAAGTGCTTTGACTATAAATCTGCCTGGAAACTCTGTCCCTAAAACTCAGAGCCATGAAGAATCTGGCTGAAATCATTCAGTGGAGAGGGGAAAAACCCAAACCTAAATACACATTTAACTTTTGTTTCTCACTTTAGTTCAGAACGCATGATCTCACTTCTTTGAAAGATTCAATATCCCCTGCTGCCTTTTCTGAAATTTGAGCCTTGACAAGTGGGTCACTGTTCACACTGTCCCTGGGTGATGCCTTTAATTGCTAATACTATCATCTTATTTTGTCCCATAGGAAAATTCACAAACGTTATCTTTCTCAGCAACTGATTTAACTCTGGCACCTATGTTGTAAGACTGCAGTGCTATGTTCACTTCTCTAGGAGCAAGCGTTACTGAACACTTTACTTCCTAGTAAATATCCACATGCCTGGGGTGCACATCTACTTTGTGATGGGTTATTTAATTAGGAGTGGCCACATTTGCAAATAGTCTCCAATTTAGACTAGAGAGAAAGCCCTTTCTATGGCAGGTCACATCCTAAACCCAGACCTGATAGAAGGTGGCAAACCTAATGACCTCCACATCAAACTTCTTTTAGCACATGATACAACAGGGAATGAGGAAGGAAAGTCGTGTTGTGACCCAGATTGAGACACTTCTACACTAGCGGAAGAGTCCAGGGACCCTGAGGATGGAGGAGACTCTGTTCCTGGATCATCCCAAGAAGCAGCCACTGAGGCAACATCTGTCAGAGATTTCTATAGGAGGAGGAAGAACCCCAAGGGCCTGTGATGCCTCCACCCAGTGCTCCCAAGGAAGTTACTTTGCCCACATCCTTGGACTTCTCCGCTTTAATAGACAGCACAAAGACCTCACTGCAGTATGTGGAGGCCTAGTCTACACATGGAGCTGAATAAGGTTGTAGATTCCTGAGGTGGATGAAAAGACAGTGCCACTGCAGGTAGAGAATGGAATTTTTCAGTGTTCCTCTATGTTAAAATAAACATGCCGTGTAAGCAGAAAATGCACAGCAGGGAGCAGGCTGGATGAATACTTTTCTCTATGTTGTGCTAGTTGTAGGTTTTAAAATTGCAAGAAGTCTTGTATGAGGGAATGTTTATAAATAGCATCCTCCACTTGCAGCTCGAAGTACTACTATGCATTCTACCATTTTGGGAGCCTACCACCTCATTCGGCTGCATACGTAGACCAGGCACCACTAAGCTGCAGACCAGTGTGTAGGCGTTTCCAGATGACCTGTTTATTGAGCATTTGTTTGCAGGGAGTTTAGAGGACATAGTGTCAAAACAAGTATTATCCCATATATTCCAGTGCATTTTCCTGTCACTTTCCTTATCACAAAAAGACTGATCTTTGGAGAAAGAGGGTTTGTTGCACAAGACCTTCATAACAGCTGTATACACAATCTGCCAGTATGAGATGAATCCCACCCCAAAATAGTGACAGTGGAAGTGCCATGGGTTACCAACACCCCATCCCTGACCAAGGCCTGCTGGTCAATCAAGACTTCTCTCTAGCTCCCACAGTGCACTGTCCAAGGTCCTGATATGGGACTGCATGCTCTGCTCTATTGTTTGCTTAGCCCTGCACTCCATTCCCATTTTGGACTGCAGGGTCTTCCCTCCATCCCTAAACAGTGTGGATGCCAGATGTGAACAGAAAAAGCTGAAAATGAGAAGAGTTCTCACCTATTCTGGCCCCAACCTTTGTGCAGAATATTATGTTTCTGTCATGGCCCTCCCCACACCCTATCCAACTTCCTGTTGAAGGCTTGGTATAATCCCCCTCCCTGCAAAACCACTCAACTCCTCATCTCATGCATGGCTTGGGGAAGTTGCCATGGGAACATGGCATACTACCCCACTTAAACTTGAATATAAAGTGATTAACAGAGCTGGCTGGAATAATCCAGCAAATCTGAGGAGGATGCAGAGGCTCCGAGTTCAAATGAACAGCATAAAAGTACACACCCTGGGGCAGAGTGCAGCTTGCATCACTCCTCTAGTGGCATGGCAAGGCAAGTGCCGATCAAGGATGATGATCTCGATCTTGAAGTGGTGGGGCATGTGAGGGATTGGCAAGGAGAATGCTGTTGCCATGACAGATAGCTTCCAGGCATAATAAGTGGCTCCATTAGGAGAACTTGTTAGGTATGGTGCTCTCCCCTCCCCCCTCCCCCTTTGTCCCCAATCAGAACTGTTCACTTTGAAGTCTTAGTGCTTACTTGGTGTGTAGCATTCACCTAGCACACCAATCCTGCTGGATTTCCCCCTCCAACATTCTCTCCAGTCTTACTGTTTTTTGGGTAGTTGGAACAGACTTCAATGCCCAGCCCACTGCTGATGCACAAAATCCACTGCTACAGAATCCCTGACTGGTGTGCCATCCAGCCCCTGCTTGGAAATCTCTAAAGAAGGAAACTCCGCTATCTTTGGAGGCAACTTGTTTTGCTATTGAACAGTTCACACTGTCAGGATGTTCTTCCTAATGCTAAGTCAAAAAAAAAATCTTTCTTTTAATTTGAACTTTTTTGTTAAGATCCTCCTCCTCTTCTTCTTCCCCTTGCCTGGAGCAACAGAAAGCAAATTTGGAGCATCAAATGTGAAAGCTGGCTGTGATATTACCATTTTTGCGATATCAGTGGCTACATAGCTATCCATGACAGCTATGTTCTGCCTCCACCGTTGGAGGGAGTATGCCTCTGTATATCAATTCCTAGGAATCACAAGTGAGAGCTTGCTGTTGCACTCAGGTCCTGCTTCCCATAGGCATCTGCTTGGCTACTGTGAGAATAGGATGTTGGATTAGATAGGCCTTTGGCCACATCCCGCAGAGCTCTTCCTATGTTTTTGTACTTCTTCATTATCTTTTTCAGGCTGAACATACCCAGCTCCTTCCACCTTTCTTCACAGAACTTGCTCAAAAGATCTCCATAACTCTGAAGGTCAAGGAGGCACAATTGTCCCCTATAGATGACATGGCATCCTCTTACTAGCTTGCCCAAGGTAACATTACTACTTACCCTTTGTGTAGCATGTATTCAGTGCTAGTCCTACGCAGGAGGAGACTCATTGAAATTAATGAACATGACTAACTTAGGTTTACTAATTTCAATAGGCTTACTCTGAGTAGCACTTAATTGAATACAACCGTTAATGTACATCTCAACAAACCTCACAACAACGCTGCAAGGTGAGTTAGTTTTGTTATCCCTATACTGCAGATGGGGACATCAGCCTGAAGGCAGTTTACCTAAGACCACCCAGTGGGTTTATGGCAGAGGCAAGATTTCAATCAGGGAGGTTTCCTGGTTCACAGTCACTAGGCTGCATAACTTCTCAAAGCAACCTGATGACAATAACAATCCCAGGGCCAACCTTTACAACTGCACATGAGGGAAAGGGAAGAGGATGACTGATTTCTACCTGTACATTTCCTGGTTGATTTTAAATGCTTTAGGGCCAGCTTGCCTATAGGATCATCTTCATTTGTATGAACATACCTGTGCTTTAAGGTCAAGTTTTGACTTCCTGACTGGGAGCCTGCCAGTAAGATAAATTAGATTGTCAAGTCTGGATGCAGGGCCTTTTCAGTAGTGGCCCCACTTTTGTGGGTCTCTCTCCAATTTGATGTTTGTATGGCCTCATAATTACATCATTATCATCATCACCCTTTAAAAAAAGGTTTTAAAAACCCATTTATTTCAGGTTGCTTTCTCTTAAATGTTTTATGGTGGTACCGGTTTGAAGTTGTTTCAAAGAGTTTTTTGCTGATTTATCATGACATGTTGCAGGCCTGCTGTTGGTTTTTACTGCTGCTTTAAATGGTTGTTTTATTGTAATGCAATATAGTATTTATTGATTATTTTTATTGCACGTTACATTTTATGTAAATCAGCTTGTGATGGCTCTGCTTTTAAAGGCATCCTTTAAAAATATCTAAATAAGTTAGAGTGTTTGCGCCTCCTACATCAGAGGTAGTTATCTTCATCATCATACATAGACATCTCAAATCTTCCTTTTTCTCCCCACCCTCCTGGTTCCCAAGCAGCAGTAACCTCTTTCCTCTGCACCATGCAGAAGCTTCATTCTCTGACAAACAAAGTGGCACTCACTGTCTGACACCTTCTGAGGGCAACCCCATAATAACAGGGTGGTATGCAAAAGAGAAAGGCAGGGAGTGGGGAGAAGAAAGAGTCAGCCTTCAAGCAAGCCCCAGCTCCGAGCAAAAGCAGCCAGGAGGGCAAGAGACTGAATATTCTGTATGGCAGGACCTTGGCAGCTGCAGCCCACACACGGCTCCATCTGTGCCTTGACCTGCTGCTACACCTTGTCACACTCCACCCCTCCCTAAGTAGCTTTGCCAATGTACTTCTCAATGCAGCACTTTTTACTATTCAAGTCTTGCAATCTCCCAACATACAGATACGGCTCTGCTTTAGCACATCAATCCTTACTTGCAAGTGCTTGTTCCAGCACCCCTGCTAGGATCACACACTTGCCCCCACAGTGACCGTCAGTCCTCTCCTGCACTCTTCTCCTTACCTGCCCCAGCCATGGCTTCCCCAGGTGCTCATTTCTACCAATGACCACTCTTGAACATGTACATCTAGGCTGTTCTAGTATTATGTTCAATATTCACTCTGTTTGGTCATTTTTCCACTTCTTTCAGATCCCCAAGTCCTGGGCTTCACATACCTGCATTTAAAAACGACAACACATTTTTGGTGCCAAGCAAAAATGTTAGTTCTGGAATCTGAATAAATGACACAAATTAAGCAAATCTGTATGCATTTTGTAACATTTATTCTGTTTCTGCAAGTCATGGGGAAGGGGCAAGAGGCTGTAGAGAGAATGAAGTTCCATTTCCTGGTTTCGAGAAATGTTGTTCACCCCCTGCTGAAGTTTCATCAAGCGTATTGCCACAGACTTTCCAGCCTAATTTCATAGCTTTGAGTACCAGGAATTTGCTTTAAAAAAGAAAAGAAAAGCTGAGCTTCTTTAGATGCTGAATTCTGTGCCCAGTACCAAGGAATGCACTTGTACGGTGCAATTATCAAATCCACATGGCACCCCTGTTCATAATTTTTAATCCATTCTAGAATGAGCAGTATACCTTCCTCAAGCTGAGCTGCTTCTTGTTCTGTCCTCAGGCTCCCTCCACTGGTAGGGCCGCACTGCTGACACCTTGTGATAGTGCTCAGCACCTACAGGCAATTACTGTCCCAGTTCTGTTGTTCCACTCACCACGTCAAGGACTGTCAATACTCCTCAAACCCAATGTGTGTGTATCCTTTCCCAGTTATCCTAGTACCAGCACACAGCTTGCCACTGACTACAATCCTGATCAGGATGCATTACGATGTAAAATGCTAGAGACAGGCCTCTAACAGCAATATATGAAAATAAAATAAAAAGTAATGGAGGCCCCCAAACCCATTTCACTAGTGACCTAAATCCCAGCTCTTCACCTGTATCTCTGGAGATGAGGGATTGACTCTGAAGTTAATTAATGTCTCAGACAACTGTGCCATTTGCCTGGATGTGCATCTTTTATTGACAGCTCCAGCGGCATCTTCTGCAGTGACCAGACACAGTGCTATCCTGAAGGGAGCTAGCAAAATGTATGTTGGGGAGGCAGGGAGGATTTTCTGTGTACACAGTGGGGATAGGGGGTGGGGAGCACCTACAGCAGAGCCAGAAGTACAGGCTCACTCTAGTCCCAGGGCCCCATATTAAGGTGTGTTAGGAGTAGCGATGCCAGGTCTCCGGCAAATGGCCGGAGACTCTGGCCCCGCCCTTGCTTTTCTCACGTCCGGCCAGAATTGCCCCCATGTTGTTTAATCTCAGGTTTTCGGCTGGAGTCTCCAGTTTTTGGGGGAGCCCTCCGGCTCACACCACTTAATCTCTGGACTCTCACCTTCAATTTTTTTAAAAAAAGTTTCTAGGTGGTCTGGTTCCCGAGATATATACCAAAACATCAAAAAAAACAACCCACACGACTGTTTTTTACAGATCTTTAGAACAATTCCTTGCTCTGGCTACAACTCCCATCAGCCCCAGCCAGAAAAGTAACTTTTCAAAGCTCTGGCTGTAACCCCGCCCTTTCAGGATTGTAGCCAATGAAGCCAGGGTTGTGACTTGTTGATCCAGGCATGCCTAGGCTTAATTTCAACGTCAGAAAATGGTGGGTTTAAGATTTTTGCAGTCTGCGTAAGTAATATGGCTTAACGGTTTTTTTCCTCTTCTGTCCAAGAGTCAGACCCTGGGCTATGAAATATGAAAGTATTTAATCCAATATCTGCTTTTCTGGGAGTAAAGCAGTTCTAATAATCCCATGTACCTGGAGTAAACCCCATTGAACTCCATTAGGACTTACTTTTGAGTAGACATGATTAGGATTGTGCTGTAAATTAATGGGACTTATGAGTAAACATAGCGCAGACTTGTGTTTGTGTTGTAAATCTTTCTCTCCCCCTCCAACCCTATTTTTAAAGAAATTAGGCAGGGTTTATCACAGTTTTTATTATGTAGGAAACTAATACTGATTTTTTTACAAAATGAATGAAGTTTATTTATTTTTATTTATTTATTTATTATTTGATTTATATCCCGCCCTTCCTCCCAGTAGGAGCCCAGGGCAGCAAACAAAAGCACTAAAAACACTTTAAAAATCATAAAAACAGACTTTAAAATATATTAAAACAAAACATCTTTAAAAACATTTTTAAAAGCTTTAAAAACATTTTTTTTAAGAAAAGGTTTAAAAACATATTAAAAAGCAATTCCAACACAGACGCAGACTGGGATAAGGTCTCAACTTAAAAGACTTATTAAAAGAACAAGTTCCTTATCACTTCAGGGTACAGTTTTCCCTGGTTGAGTAAGCCCCATTGAATACATTGGCACTTGCTTCTGAGTAAACAAACATAGGATTGCACCATAAATATCTTTACAGGTTGTATAAATAATAAACATATTTGACAGTCATGCTTATATAAATATTTTCATAGAATCATAGTAGAGTTGGAAGGGGCCTATAAGGCCATCAAGTCCAACCCCCTGCTCAATGCAGGAATCCAAATCAAAGCATTCCCGACAGATGGCTGTCCAGCTGCCTCTTGAATGCCTCCAGTGTCGGAGAGCCTACTACCTCTCTAGTAATTGGTTCCATTGTCGTATGGCTCTAACAGTTAGGAAGCTTTTCCTGATGTCCAGTCGAAATCTGGCTTCTTGCAACTTGAGCCCATTATTCTGTGTCCTGCACTCTGGGACAATCGAGAAGAGATCCCGGCCCTCCTCTGTGTGGCAACCTTTCGAGTATTTGAAGAGTGCTATCATATCTCCCCTCAGTCTTCTCTTCTCCAGGCTAAACATGCCCAGTTCTTTCAGTCTCTCCTCATAGGGCTTTGTTTCCAGTCCCTTGATCATCCTTGTTGCCCTCCTCTGAACCTGTTCCAGTTTGTCTGCATCCTTCTTGAAGTGCAGAGACCAGAACTGGACGCAGCACTCAAGATGAGGCCTGACCAGTGCTGAATAGAGGGAAACTAATACTTCACATGATTTGGAAACTATACTTCTGTTAATGCAGCCTAATATAGCATTTGCCTTTTTTGCAGCCACATCACACTGTTGGCTCATATTCAGCTTGTGTTCAACGACAATTCCAAGATCCTTCTCACTTGTTGTACTGCTGAACCAAGTATCCCCCATCTTATAACTGTGCATTTGGTTTCTTTTTCCTAAGTGTAGAACTTTGCATTTATCCCTGTTGAATTTCATTCTGTTGTTTTCAGCCCAATGCTCCAGCCTATCAAGGTCCCTTTGAATTTTGTTTCTGTCTTCCACGGTATTAGCTATGCCCCCCATTTTGTATCATCTGCAAATTTGATAAGCATCCTCTGTACCTCCTCATCCAAGTCGTTAATAAAAACGTTGAAGAGCACTGGGCCCAGGACCGAGCCCTGTGGTACCCCACTTGTTACTTCCGCCCACTTTTGTCATGCTGTGTCCCTATAAGTATCTGATTTCATACTATGGTTGTACAATACTTCCTTTACATTTTAAGTATGCCTTGGGGTAGTCATGGTTCTCCATTGTTTTCATTCTGAGGGGCAGATAGGCTGAGAGATGGTGAGTAGCCCATGGTCACCCACTACACTTTATAGCTCATTTCCATTTTGAAAAATTAATTAAAACAATTTACATGCAGGCAAAATTTATTAAGTGGATTCACACAATACATGTAAAGCATATCCAACTCGCATTTAAAGTGCACGACTTCCCCTAAAGAATTCTGGGAAGTGTAATTTCCCCCTCACAGTTATAGTTCTCACCACTCTTAACAAACTGCAGTTCCCATGATTCTGTGGTGGGATTCATGTGCTTCAAATGGGTGTTGAATGTGCTTTAAAGGAATGGTGTGGATCTGCCCTAGGTATGATGTTCATTCAAGAGTGAATTGAAAAGAACAATTTTAAAAGATACTTCTTACTCTTACTCATTTCTCAGACCTCTTTCTGAAGGGTCAAATCTGTAAAAAAGTTTGGAGCAGCCACGTTAAAAGATAAGGGCAGGGTATTCCAGGCAGGGGGTTGCCAACCCTGCTTGGATATGGATGTCTTTGCAGAAGAACCCTAGTCAAGGTTTACCAACAGCACAATCCAAACTGTATCTACTTAGAAGTCAGTCCTGTTGAGTTCTATGGGGCTTAATCCCTTAGTAAGTATGTTTAGAATTGCAGCCTTCAGAAGCATCCATCTTTACTCCCCAAAGCTCCCATCGAACATCTCCACAACACTAGGCTCCTTTGTCCCTGCAGTGGCCTTCTGGTGACTGCCCTGGCATGAAGGCACTTAACCCTTCTTGCTGAAAGCAAGTAGGCTAGATTAAATGTTCCCTACCCAGGCTCCATCTTTTAGCTAAGATTTCTATCTTAATTTCCAATTTTTTTTAATTGTATGGTCCAAGCAACTGTGATTGATGCTTAATGTATCATGCTTATGACATCACTCGGGCCTGCCTCGTGACATCACTTGGGCCCACCCCGTGACATCACTAGGGCCCGCCCCTCAAATCTCAGGTTTTGGGATGCTTCTGACCCGGCAACCCTAGTTAGGAGTATTTTAAAAGGCTAGTATCTGATTGGGCAGAAGGGAATAAACTATCAAATTCTGCAATGCACACAGAGTACTTAGGATACCTCCAGAGCTGCCATTTCTCTCTGTGATGAAAATGAAAAACCTTCCTACCTCCAGAGTAAAACTGGCCTGACCAGGATTTGTTTTTCTTGGTTGAGGAGGAAGGGGAAGGTGAATTCCTTTATAAAGAAAAAAATCAACATCAATAAATCAACGAATGAAGTGTGGGAATGCGTAACACGATGATGTCACAGCTAAATGTTATGGGGAAAGGGCCGAGAATCTGGCACAGAGATGCCATTTTTGGTGGCAGCCTGATGTTGCAATATGCCTGGCTAGGCAATGAGCAGTTAAATTTTTTGGCACACTAAAATGAATCCACATTATTGCACCCTCCCTCCATGTGTAACTAAAGGATTTGGGAGAAGCCAGGACAGAAGGGAAAGCTTACCAATCCTCCAGTTAGGAAGCTGCCTTGTACCATGTCAGACCACTGCATTAGTCCATCTAGCTCAATACTGTCAACACTGACTGACAGTGGCTGTCCAGGATTTCAGGCAAGAAACATTCTTAACCCAAGTTGGAGATGCTGGGGACTGAACTAGGACCCTTCTGCATGTAAAGCAGATTATCTGCCACCTTCTTCTTGCCTAGAAATGGACCTGCTGGCAATGGCCAGAGAACCCTTAGTCTCCAGCTCAACATGCAACAGCATGGTAGCTCTGGCAATGCCAATAATGCCACAGAATGAAACCTTTTAGTGGAGCACACAAATAAGTGAAGTCAGGAGTTGCTCCTTGCTTACCCATGTGCAAAACCAGGAACAAAAGGAGTAAGAAGGGATTTTAACCCACAATTCTGGATATTGGAAGGCCATAGGAGCAAAGAAAAAGAGGGTAGCTGCTAGTTTTGCTCAGTTGCGTCTACCATTCTCATGGCTGCTACTCTGTTGCAGCTGCTGTGCTGGTCCAGGTAGCACATGTGGAGTTATAGCACCTATAAATAGCTTGACTGATAAATGGGTACCACTGTACAATCGTCAGCACTGCAACTCCCTTTCCCTTCCTCTCCTGCTCTGTGTGTGTTTTGCCACCTGTTCTGTCCCAGCTGGAGTGGAGGGAGAGAAGCCAGCCAGCCAGCCAGCCAGCCAGCCAGCCAGCCAGCCAGCCAGCCAGCCAGCCTCATCTATCCAGAGCTATTAAGTTCCCAACAAAGTACAAATATTTGCAGAGCAGCCTTCAACACCTTCCCTTTTCCTGCTTCTCTTGCCCAGCTCCATCACTTTGGCAGGGGCAGCAGCTCCTGCTCATCATGGCATGATGGGGAAGAGGAAGTATCCAAAGTAGCAGAGCACATACTTTACATGCAAAAGACCTCAGGTTCAATCCCCGACATCTCCAGGTAGAGATGGGAAAAGACTGCTGATTGAAACCCTGGAGATGCTGCTAGTAGTCAGTGCTGACAATATTGAGCTATATGAGCTTGGTATAAGGCAGCTTCTTATACTGAGTCAGACCATTGGTCCATTTAGCTCTTTACTGGTGACACTGGACAGCAGTAGCTCTCCAGGATTTTAGGGAGGAGACATTCCCAGCCCTACCTAGAGATGCCAGGGATTAAAGATGGGAGCTTCTGCATGCACAGCACATGCCCATCCACTTAGCTATGGTCCTTTCCCAAGGCTACTGAAGGCAGTCAACACTAGCCCCCAAACATCAGTCCCCACAATGCATTGCCATAATCCTGGGCTCCCAAACTCACAAGCTATTTTCTCTTTTTCTGGCTAAATTCCAAACTGCTTAAATGTTTATTTTATTTAGGAAATTTCTATCCCACACCCTTGAGTGTTGCTTCATCCAGGGCAGCAAACAATCATGATAAAAACAACAACAGTACAGTCACAGATAAGTAATAAAAACAGCAAACAAAAAGCACTAGAGAAGCACAGTAAAACAAAATCAGTTGGGGCCTTAAAAAGGAGATTTAAAAAAGGTCTTGGCTTGGCACCAAAAAACCCATAAGAGTTGGCACCAGGTGAGCCTACATAGGGAGGGCATATCAGACATGGGGTGCCACAGCTGGAAGGGTCCTCTCCCTAGTAGCCACCTCCCTAACTTCAGAAGGCAGTCACATCAGGAGGAAGCCCTCCAAAGATGACCTTAGTGTGCAGCAAGTTCATATGGGAGGAGATGATCCTTCAAATATCTAGGTATTATGCCCCAGGGGATGTCCTCAGGGGCTAGTGTTCAAGTACAGAAGATACAAGCCTTCACCAGAGTAATCAATGAGGGCAGGGTTGTAGGTGCAGCACAGTCCAAACAAACCAAGCACAAAGAATCAGTCTAGGACCAAACATGATCCAGAGAGAAAGTCAGGCAACTATCCAAGGTTAGTATCACAGGGAGTTCAGGCAAAATACAGGAAGGCAAGGAGATTAGAATCAGGAACAAGGAGCCTGAGATCTGTGTTGTTTCCAACAAGTGGGTGACTCAAGAGGGAGGCCTTATGTACTCTGGACTCCTAAACCATACCTTAACCACAGCTACTAACGGTGAAGTGCTCCCACATCTGGTACTGGGTCAGGGATAGGCATGACACTAAATCCCACATTGTCTAGGGCTTTTTGAATTTTGTTTGGAAATGGGCCAGCAATCCAATGAAGATGCCTCAGAAATGGTAGAGGCCAGCCTTACCATGGGGAAGCTGCCTTAGGCAGCAAATGTGGGGGGGGGAGCAGAGATGACAGAAATGTGTGTGCCACATAGCTGGCTCTGCACACCCTAACCTGGTGGGGTTGTCAACCCAGCACCCGAGAAGGCCTTCATTGGCACCCCCAGACAGGGCTCTCACACTCTAAGCTTTCCTTTTTAAAAAAGTAAGTCTGTAGCTCTCCCAGAAAAAATGTTATGAAGCAGAATGTACAAGGACCCTTCTAAGTGATCTCTGTGAAATGTGCCAGCCTGGCTCATCCCACCTGTCAGTGCTTTTAGCTAATAAGTGAAGTCGGAGCTGTGACTGATAAGTGAGTTGTTTGGACACTAGATGTCATGAACCTTGTGGAGCATTCCTGGAATGTACAGGAAGAGAAAGAGATAGAATGGGATCTAGGGGAGGGACCCAGTAGGTTGCGGGGGGGGGGAATGAAACAGGAGGCTTCAGCACTTTTGACAGTGACAACTCCACCTCTTTAGTTCCAGTTACAACTGAAGAAATTGTTTCTGACCATGAGTCAACTCCTTCTCCCCTCCACCCTCCCTCTTTGCCCGAGCCACCACTGTGCACACCTTCTCTAGAGGAGGTGCTGCTGGAGACTCAGCCCAAGCAGATGTCTAAGGAGGATCTCAGTGTTGTGCCACCACTGCTGAGGACATACAGGCAGATGTGCAGGCATGTACAGATAGCACCAGTTTTTCAATTTAGGTGGATTGCTTGCTTGTGCATGCCATCCCATTCAGAGAAACCTTCCCCATGCAAATGGAGGGAGCTCACCCCAAACTTAAAGGGTCTCAAGGGGCATGTCTAATTGTTGTGACAAAGTCTTACCTTGAGTAGTAATGCCTGGTTATGCTAGGCAGAGTTCTGTATAATCTCTGAGATTTCACATTAAACATAAGGGAGAAAACCACATCAGTGAGAGTCTGAGTCCAACAGAGTTGGCTAGGACACCAGGCAACAGGAATTTATGGGTTCTAAAGAGCTTCTGTTTCCCCCTTCCCATTAGTGCACTTTTCCTGCTTCTGCTTTGTTATCTAGTAGTCCTTGGGATCTCCATAGTTTTCCTTGCCTTTCTTTCCTAGCAACCAGGATGCATCTTTCCTGTGGTGGGTTTGTCTGAGACCAGGTACTCCCCAGAACAGGGGTTACCAACCTTTTTGGACCAGAGGGCATGTTTCAAATTTTGAGAGAGTGCTGGGGGCACCAGTCATGAAATGGTTGCCATGGGAGTGTGGCATAATACAAAATTAGAGAGAAGTCATGGGGCAAAATAAACAGGCTGCAATCAGCATTGAGAATATGGAGTCACCAGAGGTAGGGCCCCCTTTAGGATGCACACCTTAACGTGGTGAGGGGGTTTGAGAGTGTTGAAGAAGCTGAGAGCAATGCCGTCAGGAGTCTAGACCAAGAGGCTAGACTCCTAGCAGGGGCACCCAAGGCGGAATGGTCAAAGCTGAGACACCAGACTAAGATGTATCCAAACTCAGAGAAAGGCAATGGTAAACCACCTCTGAATACCTCTTACCATGAAAACCCTATGAACAGAATATCAAAAATGCAACACGAGATAGTGCTGGAAGATGAGACCCCCAGGTCAGAAGGCACTCAGCGAGCTACTGGGGAAGAACAAAGGACAAGTACGAGTGACTAATGACGCAGCTGGATCAAAGCCACAAGGAAGCCCAGAGGCTGATGTGCACAGATACGAAAGAAGACTCCGGAGTTGTACGATGCACACAATAGCATGAACCAGGGAAAGTTAGAAATTGTCAAGCAAGAAATGGAGCGTATCAACATTACAATACTTGGCGTGAGTGAATTAAAATGGACTGGAACAGGACATTTTCAATCAGGCAACTACAAAATATTTTATGCAGGAAATGAGAAATCAAGAAGAAACGGGGTTGCTTTAATAGTGAGAAGTGATGTAGCAAAAGCAATTAGGAGCTACAACGCAAGGTCTGAGCGAGTGATATCAATGAGATTAAACGGGAAACCTATTAACATACCCATCATCCAAGTCTATGCTCCAACGTCAAATGCAGAAGAAGAAGAATTGGAGAGATTTTACGCAGAGGTACAGGAGGAAATTGATATGATGATAATCATGGGGGACTGGTATGCAAAAGCAGAGAACGAGAAGAACTAGGAATTGTGGGGAAATGGGGCTTAGGAGACAGAAATGAATTTTGTGAAGCCAATGATTTGTTTCTTGCCAACACATTTTTTGAGCAACCAAAAAGACGACTGTACACGTGGACATCACCAGATGGTCAATATAGGAATCAAATTGATTATATCATTGGAAACAGAAGATAGAGAAGTTCCATACTTTCTGCAAAAACAAGACCAGGAGCAGACTGTGGTACAGATCATGAACTGATCGTATCGAAAATCAGAGTAAAGCTAAAGAAGAACAACAAAGCACTTTCTGTATAGAAATAGAAGAGGACAACAAAAAGGGAAGAACAAGAGCCCTATTCCAAAAGATTAGAGAAATGAAAGGGAAATTTAAACCAAGAGTAGAGATACTGAATAATCAACAGGGGAACATACTGACTGACCAAGATGAAATAAAAGGAAGACGGAAGCAATACACTGAAGAACTCTATAAAAGAGATGCAAGGATGACAGATTCATTCACAGAGGAACCATATGATGAAGAACCAGAAATTTTAGAATGTGAGGTGAAAGCTGCTCTTAAAATTCTTGGAAGAAACAAATCACCAGACATACCAATAGAGTTGCTACAAGCTACTGAGACTGAATCTGTCCAAAGTTTGACAAAAATTTGTCAAGAAATATGGAAAACTAAACAATGGCCCACAGACTGGAAGCGTTCAATACATATCCCACTTCCAAAGAAAGGGGATCCCAGAGAATGCAGTAATTATCAAACTATTACCTTAATATCCCATGCAAGTAAAGTAATGCTCAAGATTCTACAACAAAGGCTCTTACCATATATGGAGTGAGAAATGCCAGACATCCAAGCTGGATTTAGAAAGGGAAGAGGCACCAGAGATCATATTGCAAACATACATTGGATAATGGAACGGAGCAAGGAATTTCAGAAGAAAATCACCCTGTGCTTTATAGACTACAGCAAAGCATTTGACTGTGTAGATCATGAAAAACTATCGAATGCTTTAAAAGAAATGGGGGTGCCACAGCAACTGATTGTCCTGATGAGCAGCCTATACACTGGACAAGAGGCTACTGTAAGGACAGAATATGGAGAAACCGATTGGTTCCCCATCGGAAAGGGTGTGAGACAGGGGTGTATTTTATCATCCTTTTTGTTTAATCTGTACGCAGAACATATCATACAGAAAGCGGGATTGGACCAAGATGAAGGAGGTGTGAAAACTGGAGGGAGAAACATCAATAATTTAAGATATGCAGACGATACCATACTACCAGCAGAAAACAGTAATGATTTGAAACGAATGCTGATGAAAGTTAAAGAGGAAAGCACAAAAGCAGGACTACAGCTGAATGTCAAAAAGACTAAAATAATGACAACAGAAGATTTATGTAACTTTAAAGTTGACAGTGAGGACATTGAACTTGTCAAGGATTATCAATACCTCGGCACAGTCATTAACCAAAATGGAGACAATAGTCAAGAAATCAGAAGAAGGCTAGGACTGGGGAGGACCACTATGAGAGAACTAGAAAAGATCCTCAAATGCAAAGATGTATCACTGAACACCAAAGTCAGGATGATTCAGACCATGGTATTTCCGATCTCTATGTATGGATGTGAAAGTTGGACAGTGAAAAAGGCGGATTTGAAATGTGGTGTTGGAGGAGAGCTTTGCCCATACCATGGACTGCAAAACAGACCAATGATTGGGTGTTAGAACAAATTAAAACAGAACTGTCACTAGAGCTAAAATGATGAAACTCAGGTTATCATACTTTGGACACATCATGAGAAGACATGATTCACTAGAAAAGACAATAATGCTTGGAAAAACAGAAGGGAGTAGAAAAAGAGGAAGACCAAACAAGAGATGGATTGATTCCATAAAGGAAGCCACAGACCTGAACTTACAAGATCTGAGCAGGGTGGTTCATGACAGATGCTCTTGGAGGTCACTGATTCATAGGGTCGCCATAAGTTGTAATTGACTTGAAGGCACATAACAACAACAACAGAGGTAAGGAGGACACTTAACTTCCTTCCCGAAAGTGTCCCTAAGCAGTGAGCATACCTCTTTCTCTCACAGATTTAGCAGCCTTAATTCAGTTTGTCTTATGGGGAAATGCAAATGATTTCACATAGGGACACCACAGAACACACCTGACTCTCCTGACATTGCGTGACCATAATTCTCCTGCAACTACCTTCCAGCTCTGATAGGTTCCCAGACTGCAGGGTCCCTTGCTGGGCAATAATTGCATTCCCCTCAGAGACAAAATTGCTGCTTGAGCATCAGAAAAAATGTGCTATCTCAGAACATAAGTGCTTTCTTGAAGGAAGATGTCTGGATCGCACACAACAAATGAGCAACAACTGTGTATTTGTTGAGCTGTAAGCTGAGGGTCTGATTGAGAAGGCCCTAAACAGTTACAGTGACTCCCAGTCACCTACTGCATAATTTCCAGGCTTCTACTTGCCCAACTTCAAGGCTCATTCATTCCAGCCATCATTCCAGCTATATTTTCCTCATATCCATCCCCTTGCACTTCTACACCCTATTCCTTCACACCAATGCATCTGTTTACCCACTTAGAAGTTGCAATTCTGGTAATAGCACTGCCCATCCCAAAAGCTATTGTCCAATAGCAGAGCCTGCAAACCCTTTCCATCCCCCCATCACCTACAGCAACGGGCAGATCAGACTGCAAAGAGAAGATATCATCATGCACCTCTCCCTGAACAGATTATAATTACAGATGATCGCCCACACCCTCACCCACAGCACAAACAATAACGGAGCCATGCCTACCCCAGCACTTTGGAGCAAACCCTATTGAAACAGGGCAGCATCCATTTCCCTGAAGAGACCTAGAGTAATATAGCAGCTGCTATCCCTGAAGCAGCCATACAATAACAGAGCAGTGTCTTTTTCTACTTCAGCATGCTAGAATAAACCCTGTAATTACAAGGCAATGCCTGCCTACTTCAGCGGTCTTAAAGGACATCTTTCAATAACATACCAGAGTCAGTGTGTAACATGGCATTCACAAGCAAATCTTAACATTTCCAAATGCCAGAGCAGGTGCCTAGGGCATAGTGCTATCTCTGTCCCATTCCTTTCTGTGGCCAAGACGGAGGAGCTGGGAAAGCGCAAGGCAAAGGCTCCTGAACCAATGCACTAAATCAGCCCTTGACAGATTCAGCACATCTCTTTTTGTTCATATAGTCAGTTCATTAATATACCACATTTTCCACAAACACATTTGTGCGCAAATGACTTGCAGAAAATAAACAGTCCAATACAATAACCATAGCACATAATAAAATTACAACATCAATATAATGTAACACAGACAGTTTGATAATTAACAGTTCATTTAAAATATATCAAAAATTTAAGTGAGCATCAAGCTTACTGGTAGACTACTTAACAAGATCCAATACCTTCACATTCCAAACTAGTGCCAAAGCTGAAGGCGCTAGTGTCTAGCAACCCCCCACAACTTTTAGACACAAAGGCCAGAAAGCCACTTCACAGTTCCTCTAGCAGCAGCTCAGAAGTCTCCTAAGGCTTGAGGGTAGGGCAAGGCAGGTGGAAACAGCCAGCCCCTGAGGCAGAGAGAGTCCCTTCTCTCCTCCCCCCCATACCCATCCCAATTCCCAAGACTTCAGAAATGGTTAACCATGAATTCTTGTGCTGCTCGGCCTGACTAGATATGGTCTTTCAAAGGGGCACCCACCACCAAAATTGTTTCAAGCTAGAAGTTCCAGAAAACTAAATTTCACTTGATAGCATACCAGCTTCTTAGTTCCCTGGGTTACCCTTATTTACAGAATATGTCTTTCAGCAATGCTAGTCTTGCATCACACATCACAGCAGCAATCATCAAGTTGTTCAGGTAGCCAGAAACAAAAAGAGAGGACACATTTAGATTCACACCCAGTACTGCATTTTTTGTTGTTGTTTAAGAACAAGGCAAATGAGCAACATTGCCACAATGCTTCAGCAGCCTGGGAGGGTAGGAAGGTTCTCCTTCACTGGATGTGATTAAGCAGAGGCTGGGTGGCTCTCTGTTAGGGATACTATAGATGCAAGATTCCTATGTTGAGCAGGGATTTGGATAAGATGACCTCCAAGGTCCCTTTGGGGAACTCACTGACATACCTGAACCCTGCAGAAAGCAGATATGAACTTCCCATGTATCAGTTGATGTGCAGTTTAATCCTGCTTAATTGCTGTTTCCCCACCCTGCTAGCCAACTTTGACAGATAGGTAGGAGAAACACCTGCTAATCACCTGGTGTCATTATGTCAGATGATTGACAGCTGGGTAGTCCCATCCACCTCTCAAAGTTGGCTTGCAGGAATGGGGTTGGGGAGATAAAGATCTGGTCTGCCAGGCCAAAAAGATTCCGCAGCCCCTGCCATACCCAATAGGGGATGATGAAAATGGAAATGGACTGCCTTCAAGTTGATCCTGACTTTTGGCTACCCTGTGAATAGGGATTTCATGGTAAGAGGTATTCAGAGGGGGTTTACCACTGCCTCCCTCTGAGGTTAGTCCTCCCCAGGTGGCTAGGGCCTGCTTAGCTTGCCACAGCTGCACAAGCCAGCCCCTTCCTTGTCCGCAACTGCCAGCTGGGGGGCAACTGGGCTCCTTGGGACTATGCAGCTTGCCCACGGCTGCACAGGTGACAGGGCACGTAGCCCCTGAGCCACTTACTGTGGGGGTGATCTTTAGCTGGTCCTTGACACCCAGGAGACACGAGCGGGGATTTGAACTCACAGACTCTGGACTCCTAGCCAGGCTCTCCTCCCCACTGTGCTATACCAGCTGTTAGGGGATGATACTACTGACTTATATTACAGTTTGTTGTAAGGATTACAGAGACATACAAAAGTGTTATTATTCCAAGTACCAAAGTGCCTCCTAGCAGCCCCCAAATGGACTGCCACACCATCATTAATACCTTGGAAGCTGGGTCAGGGCTTCCCAAGGCATACAGATGGAGCAAAGAGATTAGGTATTTCATTAATTAAAAGAGGTTCTTTCTGCTTGATAACAACAGCTAACGACTACAAATAATCAGTTGATAAAGGGGGGGAAAGAGGCAGAGTTCCTTTGCCAGACATGTCTATTTGATAAACATCAACTAATTGCAACACCTAATTATACAGAACACTTCAATTTGAGCAAAGTCCACTTCCCACAAAGTGACAATAAGATCTGTGTAAATCTTCAGCTAGACAATAGGTAACGCTAGTTAACAGATGAATTCACAGACTTCAAAGATTTTATAGAATTTCCCCCTAGTTTTAGAAATGTAGGGAAGGTTGGATTGTTACAGTCACCAAACCAGGATTACCAGGATGACAACACTGAGTCACGTACACACAGAGCATCTGGGTCAGGCCTAGACCCAGCGTGAAAGATGAAACTTTAACAGAGCATCTTTGATTAGGATTATTATGCCCATGCAGAGTGTCTCTTCTGAGAGCAGATGAGGGGTGTGTGTGCATGTACTCATTTACATGGGTCCATGTGTGCAAGCACACACTGGTTTTATATGCAGAAAAGGATGCTGCTAGGGCGTATGTGTTTTAGCAGGCAGCTTTTGTGCCACTGCATAAATGCAGCTTGTAAGGGGGTTTCTACTGGCATGTGTCCTTCTTAAGGCCAGTACGGGCTCCCTTACTGAGTGTGTTGATTGGAGCCATCAGGGGCTACAGCAAAACTAGGCTTAGCTGTAATGAGGCAGCCTGCAAACGGCAGGATTGATTGTGTCACTCCAGCTTTGGGGAGAAGGGAGGGGAGAATCAAATTATCAGGTGGGCGCTTGTTACAGAGCCGCTACTTTAATGGATTTGCTCATATTTTGTCAATAGATGTTTGTAAACGATTGCCACAGCTTAGCCATTGATTTGGCACAGGCGAAACCAGCCAGCTGCTCGCATGCTGGCCTAGCTTGGGGAAAAAGACATGACCCCAGGCGGGGACGATGCAAGCAGGAAAATGACAGTAGCTAGGCAAGCAGGGTGCCTAGTATTGCCCCCTTGCAGCTGAAGGGAAGCTTATCTCTGTAGCACTTAACAGGGTGCTTACGCTTTCTCCAGCACTGCAGCTGCCAGTGGGTTTAGCATGAATCATAGCAGCAGCAACCATGCATAGCCCTGTCACACCAGGTGCATGTGCGTTGTGCTGTCAATCCTGTCAAATATGGGGCCATGGCTGGAGAAGCAGCAGACGTCGCACACATCTTAGCACAAAAATATTAAGCTATATCTGAGTGTTTGTCTTTAATCTTTTTGCACTGAGATACACACTAGGCTTGCTGCTTCTCTAGATCATCTCCAGTAGCACAGCACACCAGACTAGCAATGCCAGCTCTGACTCCAAAAGAACAACTTTTGCAGACTTCTTGCCTCCTCTCTTATTAAAGCCTGCGCCTGCCATTCCTGTTTTCTACCTGGGCAGGGAATGAGGAAATTCTATTGGCCTGACTAGCCCAGTACTATCTACAGCAGCCTTCCTCAACCTGGTGCCCTCTGGATGTTTTGCGTTGCAACTCCCACAATTCCTGACCATTGGCCATGCTGGGTTGGGGGTGATGGAGCTTGTACTCCAAAACATCTGGAAGACACCAGGCTGGGGAAGGCTGATCTACAGTGACTGGAATCAGCTCTCAAAGATCTCAGACAGAGGTCATTTCCCAGCCCAGCCTTTTGACTGGACATGCCAGCTCCTGAACCTTGGACATCTCACGTGCAAAACATGCACTGTGCCACAGAGCCACGGTGAATAGTTTAGCTCACCTCCAGCCTCTTGTGCTAGCTTTGCAAAGTGACATCTCTCATGCAACCTCCAGCTAGGGCTGACCTTCTGATTATGAAATGCTTTATAAGAAGGGCAGGGCCAATCTGAAACCTGGAGTGCAGCATCCTTCCGCTTATGCCTGTGTGTACTAAGCAGCATAGGTATTGGACAGTACCAATACAGCCCAGGTAGCAAAGGGCACACTCCCTTCCCTCTGGTCCTGTGCAGAAGTACTCTATGTGGAGTCACTGATTGCTATGATTTTGCCACTAAGCCTACAACTGTGTCCATATATCCTTTCCAAACACCTCTCCTATAACCCCATGCTCAGCTGCCATTGTACCACAAAATGCCCAGCCTGGTCACAGAGAATACCACAACATTAGTTGCATGACCCAGAATGATGCCAGGGTTAAGCTCAGTCTACAAGCAGTGTGCCCTTCCCCACTGTGTGCTTATCAGGGAGCTTTGCAGGAGGAGGGAGATGTGTCCTTTCTCCAGCTCTTCCATCCATCAATCACAGGCAGCAAGAAAGAGCATGCAGACAGGGATAAGACTGTGGGAGTGTGCACTGGCAGTGTTTCTAATGAATAGGCGAGCAAGAAGGCAGCAACTGGGGGGGGCGGAGAGAGAAAAGGAGGGGAGAAGCATTCCCAGCCCTTGGCCATGAGCCAGCTTTTCACTGCCTGCCGGCAACCAACCAAGGTGACCCTCATCATGGAGGGGGGGGAAGGAAGTAAAGGCAATGGCTGGTGCAATCAGCCACGCACTGGCTACAGACCACCTGGTTGGGATTACTGAGAAAAGACTTTTCAAATTCTTGGCAGACTTGCCCATGCAGTCCTACAGCAGGAAGCAAACCTTAGCTTAATGCTTATGACTGACCAGTCTTTCAATACAGTTGCCGACAGCAACAGCTTGACAGGGTTGGCAAAACTGCCCTGCTCTAACCACTGCTGTGAGATCTCTATCTGTCTACAGACAGAGACACATCTTATTACCAGCCCACATTTGCATTCAGCTGGGAATCCAACTCATTGCAGAAGGTCCTCTATCCTTATGGAACAATGTACCAAAAAGAGCTTCCTATGTCCACAACACTCATATGACAGCATCTCTTTCCCTCCCTCCCCCATTCTCTTTTCCTTCAAAGTCCTCTTATAATACATCTTTTTCTGTGAAAGCCTAACCCACGCTGGGAACACTGTGGTGTTGAACTGCATGTGTGTAGGTTACAAATACAGCAAATAATAATAAATATAAACACATGTAACTCATGAAAACCCTATTCATAGGGTTGCCATAAGTCGGGATCGACTTGAAGGCAGTACATTTACATGTTACATTTTAACTTTATTTGATCACATTCAGCTCTTGCTACCTCCCCCCCCCCCCGTTTGCAAGCTTCTTGGGGCAAGGTCCAGTCCTTTGGTCTGTTTGTCTGTTCAGCACCATGGACAGTGATACTGGTATAATCATCATCAACTCGATCATAATCTCACCAGTTGCTAGAGTAGCTCCACCCACAACCCTGAAAGGGCTACTGTGAGATACTGATCTGCATTTGTAATGGATAGCTCTGAGAGTGCTCTCCTCCAAAGCGGGTATGGCTCCTGTTATAGCTGTGTCTCCAGCTGCTGGGCTCCATTGCTTAGTAACAGTCTCGGGTTATGGGCTCTTCTTGCTGGGACCCATGAACTGCTAGGCTTCTGTACAGTTCTACCCATTTCTCATTCATCCACCTCCTTTGTTTGGGCCCTGCCAGGGAGTAAATGGCTTCATATTATGGGCTGAATGGCTCTATATTCTGCACACACAATCCCCTTCGGAATCACTCTGCAAAGGCACTCTTTTAGCCTCGCCCAGTTTGTGGCCTCTGATGCCAAAAGAGGGAAGGGTGACTCCAACAGGAAAATGACTCCCTCCCCACCACTTGCTGTCTGTTCTTCTTCTGCAAGATGCCAACTCTCCCTTCCCAGTAGATACATGCAGCACGGTCTGGTCTCGGCACATTGCCTGCTGTGCGAAGCGCCCACCCGCATCACTCAGTTTCTGTGCCAGGCTAGCCACACGCGACACCATCTGCTTCATTCTTTCATTAGGAGAAGATCTTCATTATTATTGTTATTGACAAGACTGAATATCTGCAGCCTGTGTGACAGTAGAACTTGACCAACTCCATGTGAGGCTATGATAATGATGCAGGGCCTCTCACCATCTGAGCCTGCAGGATGGCATGGCAGACGGGAAGTGTGGAGAAGGCAGCCAGGCAGCTTTGGGCTCACAGCACTTAGCCAAAACTCCTGCACACTGTATGAGAGTCTCAGGAAATAAATAGTCCTGGCTGGGGCAGAGGCCATTACAGAACTTAATGCCCCACAATCCAGAAATGGCACTAGCACTAGGCTACCTCTCATTCGGCCTACAGACCAAAGAGGTAAGAGTGTGGCCTTTATTTATCACTTTACTGTCCTTACGGCAAGGCTTTATTTATTTATTTATTTATTTATTTATTATTTCCATTTATATACCGCCCTTAGCAGAATAGCTCTCAGGGCGGTGAACAAACAAGATAAAATACAATATATCATAGTAAAAAATCACAAAAACATGTACAAACAAACAACAGAAAGCACAACAAAAACGAAATACAACACAAATTAAGAAGGATACATGTTAAAAGTAGAAAGATTAAGAAAATTAAAAGATTAAAATGCCTGGGAGCATAAAAAGGTCTTTACCTGGCGCCGGAAAGATAGAAGTGTAGTCTTTGTTGAGGATCTCTGTGCACAATATTCATAGCCAACCATACCCACAGCTAGAGCAGATGAGAGTCTTCTTAAGAGAAGCTGCAGGTTGAGGAACTTCCCAAACTCCCAGTACAAACGTGGATGGCATGTCTAGTGACAATTCAAATTATGCTGGATGGAGAATCTTCACCCAGCAATGATAGGAATGGTTGAAATGCTTGAAGGCAGTTCATGTGCAGTGCACTAGGATACCTTGGGGAGGGGCAGACAATGATGTTCCAACTCAATGGGAGAATGCTTGAGTTGTGTGGGCCTCCTGAGGTGTGACTTGGTACACATAAATTATCATCATCATCATCATAATCATCAATAAAATGTTTGCTGGAGCTTTGTTACATTCCACCACCCATGAAACACCAGCTGAGACAGTAAGCACTTTCTTTTTGTGGCTTCTGCATGGCCCCCACATCCAGGCCTGGACATAAACCTGAACATAGATGCCTTTCTGTGCTTTCTTCATCTCCCCCCTTCTCTGTGCCGTGCTAGGCAGGGAGCTGGCTTGGAGATGGATGGGCTGCTTCATTCATGCTCAGCACTTGGTATTCCCCAGAAACAGGCTGGGAAATATATGGGGACAAGCAAGTCAGAAACATTAGTTCGAAGTCCCCCTCCCCACCACCAAAGCTTAGGCCAGCCAGAGACTGTGGCAGATGATGTTCAGTGGCCTACAGGACCCTGCCTGGCAGCTACATTTTGATGAACTGCACTGTAATGCAACCTTCCAGCTCAGTGCATCCTGCAGTTAATGGTGGGGCATGCGGGGAAGAGGTTGACGTAAGACACAATGGAGAGGGAGAGGGAGGGAGGGAGGGAGGGAGAGAGAGAGAGAGAGAGAGAGAGAGAGAGAGAGTTGAAGCACTATGGAATTGCAATAGCCCAAACAGACTGAGCCTAGAACTGCAGCTAGATAATCCTGCCTGTGAGTTTGGCAAAAGCTTTCATGCCCAAGTCTGGAATACTTCCACAGAACAGAACTCATGCTTAGCAAATGGATGCCACTAAATACCCATGGAAGGCAAAATAGGACATCTTGCCCTGACCTACTCAGTAGCAAACAACATCCCTGGCCTGCCACATAAGCAGGGTCCAGCAATACCACTGCAGTTAATGAGTTACTAAAGAGCTCCATTTCCACTGAAGGAGGCAGGCATGATGCAAAGGTCATGTTTATACCACTGGGGCAGTGAATGTTCTTATTTCAGCTGATGGTGCCTTAACGCCAGTAAGCATCCCCACTTAGTGGCTTTATAAAGTACAGACTTAAAAACATTTACAATGACCTGAACTCAAATGTGTGATGGAAATGCTTGAAATGCTTGAAGGCAGCTCACGTGCAGTGCACTAGGATGCCTTGGGGAGGGGCAGATAATGATGTCCCAAAACAATGGGAGAATGCTTGAGTTGTGTGGGCCTCCCTGAGGTGTGGCTTGGTACACATATTAATTATTATCATCATAATCATAAATTAAATTTATATCCTGCCTATCCTCCCGAAGGAGCCCCAGGCAACAAGCAAAACAATTTTCCCACCACCACCGTCACCACCACCACACACACAATAAAGCATTCTGAAAACAATTAAAACCTTTTTAAAAACAGTTACAGTCTAAACCAGCCTTGTCCAACCTTTGGGCCACAGATGTTGCTGGACTACAGTTCCCATAATTCCTGACCATTGGCCATGCTGGCTGGGGCTGATGGGAGTTGCAGTCCAGCAACATCTGTGGCCCAAAGGTTGGACAAGGCTGGTCTAAACCTTCTAAAACACAGCTGCAGATAAAACATTCTAAAAACAATTGCAAATAAAAACATTCTTCTGTTCAGTGATACCGTTGCCAGAAACAGTCTCCTTAATCCATCAAATGCCTGGGTAAACAGGAACGTTTCCAAATTCATCAAAAAAAGTCAGTAATGTTGGAGACAGATGCATCTCACTGTGGAGGGCATTCCACAAATGGGGAGTCACCACTGAAAAGGCTCTGTCATGAGTCAATGCTAACCAGGCAGCCGCCAGTGGTAGCATCACCAAGGTGTCACCTGTGATATGTATTCTTTGGCCTACTACAGAACAAATGTGGTCCCCCATATGAGTGACTGTTGCTTTATATAGCTTTTAGCACAAGGCCTCCACCTTGCTGAAGCTAAGCAGGTCTGAGTCTTGCCAGTGCCTGGATGGAAACCATCGAGGGACCTCATGTATGCTGCCTTGGGTTCCATTATGGAAGAAAGGTGGGAGAGAAATGTAGTAAGTATATATTTTATAGTTTAATGTACATGGGCCTGAGGTCCTGTGTAGATGCACTCCAAGAGGCACCAATGAAATATACTGGAAGTGCAGTAGCTTTGGAGATGGTGCAGAAACCCAGTGCTTAGCTGCTGTGCTTCCAGTACTGAGGATGTCATGGAGAGTTAGGACCTCCACAGGTTTTCTTCTGTCAACTGTCCCCTGTTGTCCCAGTTCTTACTGTCTACTGCATCAGGGAGCATTATGGACCACAAGGACACCTGCTGTGCATACAGAAAGTCTCAGGTTCAATCCCTGACATCTCTGGGTAGGACTGGCCACTAGTCATGCTGGCTATGTTCTACCTCCATTGTTGGAGATAGTATGTCTCTGAATGTCAGTGGCTTGGAATCATAGGTGGGGAGATCGCTGTCCTTCTTGTCAGGTCCTTCTTGTGGGCTTCCCATAGGCATCTTGTTGGCCACTGTGAGAACAGGATGTTGGACTAGGTAGGCCTTTGGCCTGATCCAGCAAGGCTCTTCTTATGTTCTTATCATTGGGTGGGGAGACCTCCGAGAGCCATTGCCTGAAATTCTGAGAGCCACTGCCAGGCAGTGTCAACGACACTGAGCTTGATGGACCAATTCTCTGATGTGGTATAAAGCAGCTTCCTGTGTTCCTACCATGCTTAAGGGAATTATGAAAGTCCCCACAACTTACAAGGGATTTCTGTCTGTTAGCCAAACTCACATATTTCAATCTTACCACCTGGCCTGCCCCAAAAACATGGTTATGAAACTGTAGTAGAGAAGGAAGTGACTGTTGTTATTCTTCCAAACACATGAAATCCCTAGCCTCAACTTCATTTGAAAGATAAGAAAACAAACAGCTAGTGCTCATGTGAGCACTGACCTATGCTTGTATACCAAGGTAACCTCGAGCTGCAGAGCTCAATGCTTTCCCACCTTCTCCGAGTCCCAGCTCAAGACCACTTACATTCTGTGAAGTGTCAAGTCAGTATCCTCCTCCATCTTCCACCATCTCAGTATAAAGCAGAGCAGACTTAATCTGAATTTATCTTTCCTTGTTTCCTTTTCTGTTAGAGACAGAAACACCTGTGCCTATGAGCGGCAAGATGGGGAAACTGAGACATGTGGCAGGATGGGGTCTGCCAAAACCCATAAGGCACCCTTATCATGCAAAGCAGGGTTCTGAAGTGCTGCAGCTATAGCTGCTCAACCTAGAAACAATGTCTATCTTGTTTTTCTGGACTAGGGAAAAGTCATTCAGTTGGGGCCTTGGGACAATAGTGTGAAAAGGCTATTTGAAGTTCTAAAATACATGGAATCAATGACAGCTGCTGACTACTGAATCTGGTGGGGTGGGCAAGGCAGTCACTAGAGGCAGGGCTAATTTGTTTTGCTTTTCTCCCCATTCTCTCCCCTTGCAAACATACTGTGAACACTTCAGCAACGATGTAGTACAATTACTTAGCATCTAACTGAGCTCAACATATTTAGAGTAGAAAATAAAACAGCAGCATGGTCATGCCACCCATTTCTGGTACTGAGAAAGGAGGAGCTGCTAAGGAGAGTATTTAATTATGTTGGAATATGTCAGGGGTTGAGCATAATGAAAGCAATCATTCCTACAAAGCAGACAGCCCATTCATAGAAAAACCCACATATCTCTATGAGGCCTTGAGGTCACCCGGAGAAGAAGATCAGAAGAAGATCATGGAAGATTCCTTGTTCTTATTGTTTTGTTTGGTTGTATTCTGTTATTCTTAATGCTGGTTAGGTGTTATTTCATTGTTTAGTTTTTTAGATCTGTTGTTGTTTTTGTATCATTTTGCTTTGTACATCGCCTAGAGTGGCTGGATGGTCAGCCAGATAGGTGATTAACAAATTCAATAAATAAATAAATATACATAAAAATCTAAGGATGTTGTCATGCTGTAGTTTGCACTGCCATATGCCAACATATAGCACTGCAAATTACAGCATGGCAGCAGCCTTCTACATGCTGCCAGGCCATCACAGCAATGTTGGAGGGCAGCAGAGGCAGCGGTGTGTGGCACAGGCAAGCCACGGATGAACAGTCACAATAGGCTGGGGCAGCTCCTCAGCAACCATCCCGGCCTGCTGCTGCCACCGTCACCCACCTCACTGACAACATTGTTTCAGCCTCAGCGGTGAAGAGTGAGGAAGAGGGAAGCAGCAGGTAGTGAGAGAGCAAGACAGTTGCTGAGGAGCTGCCCTGCCCTGTCTTTCATTTATTCATTCATTTATTATATTTATACCCCGCCTTTCTATGAGGTGTTGCCTCGGCTGGCCACCTCCCTCTTTTGTTTGCCTCCTCCTCACAGGAGAAGGTCTAAACAGGGGAGAGGAGGCTGGATGCCTTGTAGAGGAGGGGGAGAGAAAGAAGGCTGGGTGCCCTGTAGAGATGGGGGGGAAGGAGGCTTGGCCAGGTGTGAGGGTGAGTTTGGCAAGGCCGGGGGGCAGTGGGGGGTTGGTGAGGGGGTGGGGGGTTGCATTTCTTTGCACCTCTGGCGTCTCTGGGGGGAAGAGAAGTGGGGGAGGAATTTAAATGGCATTTGGTGAGCTCTAAGAGGAGGGGTGGTTTGGGTGAGGATGTTAGGTGGCAGGGTGGGCAAGGAAGTGAAGCAAGCAGTGGTGAAAGCCGCTAGTATACACATAATCTCATAAACCAGGGATTCTCAAACTGTGGTCTGTGGACCACCAGTGGTCCTTGAGCTTCACTCAGATGGTCTGCAGGCATGTCCTCATTTACTATTCATATTGATTCTTAGAGCCCTGTTCCAAAAGATTAGAGAAATGAAAGGGAAATTTAAACCACAAAGTGGGATGCTGAATAATCAACAGGGAAACACACTGACTGACTGAGATGAAATAAAAGGAAGATGGAAGCAATACACTGAAGAACTCTATAAAAGAGATGCCAGGATGACAGATTCATTCGTGGAGGAACCATATGATGAAGAACCAGAAATTTTAGAATGTGAGGTGAAAGCTGCTCTTAAAATACTTGGAAGAAACAAATCACCAGGACCAGATGGCATACCAATAGAGTTGCTACAAGCTACTGAGACTGAATCTGTCCAGATTTTGACAAAAATCTGTCAAGAAATATGGAAAACTAAACAATGGCCCACAGACTGGAAGCGTTCAATATATATCCCAATTCCAAAGGAAGGGGATCCCAGACAATGCAGTAATTATTAAACTATTGCCTTAATATCCCATGCAAGTAAAGTAATGCTCAAGATTCTACAACAAAGGCTCTTACCATATATGGAACGAGAAATGCCAGATGTCCAAGCTGGATTTAGAAAGGGAAGAGGCACCAGAGATCATATCGCAAACATACATTGGATAATGGAACAGACCAAGGAATTTCAGAAGAAAATCACCCTGTGCTTTATAGACTACAGCAAAACATTTGACTTTGTACATCATGAAAAACTATGGAATGCTTTAAAAGAAATGGGGGTGCCACAGCATTTGATTGTCCTGATGAGCAACCTATACTGTGGACAAGAGGCTACTGTAAGGACAGAATATGGAGAAACCGATTGGTTCCCAATAGAAAAGGGTGTGAGACGGGTGTATTTTATCATCCTATTTGTTTAATCTGTACGCAGAACATATCATACGGAAAGCGGGATTGGACCAAGATGAAGGAGGTGTGAAAATTGGAGGGAGAAACATCAAGATATGCAGATGATACCATACCCTTAGCAGAAACCAGTAATGATTTGAAACGAATGCTGATGAAAGTTAAAGAGGAAAGCACAAAAGCAGGACTACAGCTAAACGTCAAAAAGACTAAAGGAATGACAACAGAAGATTTATGTAACTTTAAAGTTGACAATGAGGACATTGAACTTGTCAAGGATTATCAATACCTCAGCACAGTCATTAACCAAAATGGAGACAACAGTCCAGAAATCAGAAGAAGGCTAGGACTGGGGAGGACCACTATGAGAGAACTAGAAAAGATCCTCAAATGCAAAGATGTATCACTGAACACCAAAGTCAGGATCATTCAGACCATGGTATTTCCGATCTCTACGTATGGATGTGAAAGTTGGACAGTGAAAAAGGCGGATTTGAAATGTGGTGTTGGAGGAGAGCTCTGCGCATACCATGGACTGCAAAAAAGACCAATGATTGGGTGTTAGAACAAATTAAAACAGAACTGTCACTAGAGCTAAAATGATGAAACTGAGGTTATCATACTTTGGGCACATATTGAGAAGACCTGATTCACTAGAAAAGACAATAATGCTGGGGGAAACAGAAGGGAGTAGAAAAAGAGGAAGGCCAAACAAGAGATGGCTTGATTCCATAAAGGAAGCCACAGACCTGAACTTACAAGATCTGAGCAGGGTGGATCATGACAGATGCTCTTGGAGGTCACTGATTCATAGGGTCGCCATAAGTCGTAATCAACTTGAAGACACATAACAACAACAACAGCAACATTGATTCTTAATTGTATTCTTATTGCTTCTTTTATTTCTTGTATTTTTTGTATTACAACTTGAGTTCTATGGAATGCACATTGGAATACAATAAAATACAATGTAAGAAATAAAAGAAACAATAAAAATTCAATTAAAAATCATAGAGCTTCTAACACAGCATGTTAGAATTTCTACAATAGGCAGAAAAATCATTAAGTGGTCCACTAGGACCATGAACAACTTTCAAGTGGTCCATGGGAGAAAACTCTCATAAGCATTCTTAAGCATGCACCTTTTCATGTCACTCCTAATCATACACCTAGTCATGCCTTCTCTGTCTCACTCTCACATGAACCACACAATGTTTGTCCCTCATTTACAACAACTGTGAAACCACATCCAGCCACACAAACATGTACTTAATTGCACACTATGGTTACTTACACACAATGCACTCTCATCATACATGCAACATCCTTACATATTCTGAAATCAATACAAATTTTGAAATTGAAAGGGCCATAGTCCATAGGCAGAGTATGTGCTTTGCATAAAAAAGGGCCCTGGTCCAGTCACCAGGATCTCTAGATAGGGCTGGAAAAGACCTCTGTCTGAAACCCTGGAGAGCCACTGCCAGTCAGAATAGACAACACTGAGCTACATGGAGCAATACAGACTTGGTATAAGGCGGCCTCTTATGATCTTCAGTGTCATAATAATGCTAGAACGAGAGGACACTTGATAAAGCATCTGCTTTGCATGTAGAAGGTCCCAGTTTCAATCCCCAGCATTTCCAGGTAAAACCTTGAAGAGCCATTGCTAGTCAGTTTAGACAATACTCAGCTAGATGGACCAATGGTCTGACTCAGTACAAGGCAGCTTCCTGTATTCATATTTCAAATCAGTAAAATATTTTGTGCACCTTTGACTTGTGGTCCTTTGTCACCAGAAGAAGTGATGGCCTATAGTTGAATAAGAGTAAAAAAAAAAAAGATTAGATACATTTGTGGAAGATAGGAATATCAGTAACTATTGAAAAGGGTGCTAGAGTGTCCATGCTAGCTGTCAGAACATTCACAATTAAGACCAGAATAACCATATGGCATAATGGAGCAACTTCTTAGCCCCCTCCACACTGCTATTTCTCTACAGTATTAGGAGGGAAAAGTGCAAGGATTGCTTTTCTCTAACCAACGGATTCCTTACAGCAGAATGAAGTAAAAAGCAGCAGCTGCACCTACTGACAGTTAAAAAAAAAGTAACCAGATAACTACTTCAAATTTGTTCAATAAACTGTAATGCACTTTGAATGAAACCACAGAAACTACTGGTGTTAATGAAGTATTAATGGTTTTGGAGGAGGTGTAAATGGTTGCTGCCTTAATGGCTGTTGCACAAGCATTCTACTGTAGCATAAAGGAGAAGGGAGAGAAGCCATAGCGAAGTTCCTTGAGCTTGAGTCAGTGATACATTATCTTATACAAAAGAAAGAGAGGGTGTGTGTGAGTGAGTGAGTGAGTGAGAGAGAGAGATCATACCTTAAGTGGCCCCAGGCCTGCTGTCAGAGCCCAGAACCTTCAGGCAGCTACCAGGATGTCAGTGTCCCGGTAGGGCCCATCAGCATTGATAGCTTCCTAGTCATCCACTGCTGCCACTGACTAAGGTTGCAGCTGGGGTGGCACACCAACATAGGAGGGGATCCACCACAAAGCCCACCTCAGTCTTTAAAGACTTCTGGTTGAAACCCTGGAGAGCTGCTGTTGGTCACTGTTGACAATATTAGGCTACATAGAGTCATGGTCTGACTTGGCATAAGGCAGCTTTCCTATGCTTCTGATCAGCCTTGAGTGGTCCTCAAGATTGTTAAATGTCCTTCCCACAAGCCCTATATTGCCCTATTTCCATAAAACCTTCAAGTATGAATTTCCAAAAACATCCAAGGGTCTCATCATTGTGGGAGTGTCCACACATCAGTGACACAAGGAGGACATGGGCAACACTTCCACATGGTGGCTCGTGTTTGAGAACTGCTCCCCACATAAAACTTCTTTGGAGTATATCCATATGACTGTCCCACACTCCTTGCATTGGAGTGAATATTCTCCATGCAATGATTGGAGTATTAGTAGCAGTTAGTAAGGCTTGATGGCTGTAGCATTGGAATCAGTCTGAAATGGGCACTTCTCAAGTTGATTTTGTCTACAAATATTCTATGCGTGCATAGAAGGGCTTGAAGATGTTCCTTTGTCACTTGCAAATAGTCAGATGGTGCACACAGCTCAGACACATGTTCAGCAAACTCCCTGGAAGTTGCTGTGCCAAACATGTATCTGAAAACACTTGCCTGACTATTCCATTCTCTACAGCAATATGTTATTTTGGCATATTCCCTATATATGTACATATAAGGAAATGTGACATGTGAAGCAGCCTCCAGTGACAGGACTGTGGACTGCTAGTTGAATCTATGCCAGGCTGTTTTTGTGTTTTTGCTGAGGCTGCTGGAGTGCAGTTCATGCCTGGGAGATTGGGATGGTTTGAGCCTAAAGTAGAGCTGTAGAAACATACTGGAAAGCCTGAGACAGCCATGTGAGTAAGTGACAAATCAGGCTGGTCGTAGAAGGCACCAGCAGAGCTGGAGTTCACTTTGATTTGTTTAATAAGAGCCCTGGTCCAGGATCCTAAAAATGGCCAGCCAGATGCCTCCAAAAAATCCACTTAAAGGGCATACAGGCAATGGCCTTCTCTTGTGGTTTTGTCTTCCCCTGATGCCTGCTGTCAGCAGCTGGTATTCAGACATAGACCATTTCTGCACATGGAGGTTTTATTTAGCTGTTGCGTCTAATATATTTTGATACAACTATTTTCCAAGCATTTTTCTAATCTTCTTTAAAAGTCATCTAAGCTGGGTAGCAGCAGGGTGATAGAGCTATGTAGCCACCACCATATCCACAGCCCCACCATTCATCCTAGTTGAGGCAGAAGGGGGGGGAGAGCAGGCAAAACCCTTGAGCTGGTGTTGTGATTGAGAGAGAATGGAGGAGGGGGGGGTTTGCCCCAGAATGACAGAAGAAAAAAGGGAAAAACATAGATAGGAAATTACCAAAAGTTTATTTAGGAGCATGTTTTTTTAAAAAATTCTTGTAAAAAGCCCACCGCACGTGTCCAGACATTCAGTAATTGCCCCGATGAAGGCTGTATATTGTTAGCAGAAACACGTTGGGCTTTTTACAAGAATTTTTTTAAAAATACATGCTCCTAAATAAACTTTTGGTAATTTCCTATCTACGTTTTTCCCTTTTTTCTTCTGTCATTCTGGGGCAACCCCCCCTCCTCCATTCTGTTTTATTGGATGACACCCACTCCTTCGTTGTGATTCAGCCCAGTGTCCTCGAGCAACAGCAGTGGGGCCAGCTCAGCTCCTCTTCCAAACACCTCATTGGGGGGATTTCCACACTTTCAGCAGGTGGCACAGGGCTCCGCACCAGAGAAGTGATGCCAATGTGACCCAGTGGGCAGAAGCCCCCCCCCAGTTGAGTGGAGGAAGACCTCTCCCCAATTCATCCCATCCCCCAGCATGGTGGAGCAGGGGTTTGCTTGGACTGCAGACTAAGCCAGTGGACATTCCCTCATCTTTTGGCAGAGAAACTGATAAGTTAATTGTGCAATGTGTGAAGATGTACTTTCTTTGTCCTGAATCTGCTACCCATTGGTTTAAAGCCACATCATTATGGATTCTGAGTCACATCTAACTGCAGACAGGTAACTGAAACTTTGCTAGGATAAAGCCTGGTTTGTGGTGACCCGTAACAGGGCTTTCTCAGTGATGGTTCCCCGTTTGTGGAAAGACCTCCCGAGTGAGGTGCATCAGTATGCCTCTTTATTAACTTTTAGGGGAAAAAATATTTCAGGCATTTGATATCTGAAATATCTGTCCCTGGTCATCCTGAAATTATTAATTTTGAGAGTAGATGATTGTTTTACAAGTTTTAACTGGTTTTAGAAGTTTCAGTTGTATTGTTTTAGTATTGATATGTTGCCAACTTGGGCTCATTGGTGGAAGGGCAGGGTATAAATTTAATAAATAATAATCAGAGTATTCATAATATATGTGAGAAGAGGTTTAGCAAAGAACAAATTTGTTTGGATTTGTGGAAAACAGAGCTGATGGCTTGTTGGCACTTGCTCTGTCTGTGTACTTGATTCTGTATTCCTAAAGTGACTATTCATCGTGTACATTTGCAAACAAACAGGAAAACATCTTGTAGAGCAGAGATAACTTTTGGCCATGCTGCCTGGGGCTGATAGGAGCTGGAATCCAACAACATCTGGAGGGCCACTGGCTAGAGACGTTTCTACCACCTCTCTGACCTTTTGTATCATTCTAGGACAGTGGCAGGAAGTATAATTGTTATTATTGTAATCCACTTGGAGATCTTTTGTTCCAGTAAGCAGTAAATAAATTTTGTTAAATAAATAAATAAAATTGCAGATATGACTGGTAGGGTGTATCATACCATCTCATCTAGGATGAAACTTTTGAAAAGCAAATTGCCAATGCGTCAAGTAGTAATGCAGGACTTCAATTATCCCAATATCTGTTGGGAGACAAATTCTGCCAAACACAATCCCTCCAAGAAATTCCTGACTTATGTCGCTGATAACTTTCTCTTACAGAAAATGGAGGAAGGAACTAGAGGATTAGCTATCATTGACTTGATTCTAACCAATAGATATGACTTAATGGATGAAGTGGCAATTACAGGAACTCTGGGGGAAAGTGACCATGTCATACTTGAGTTCTTGGTCTTACAGGAAGCAAAACCTGAGAGTAGCCATACACGTACCTTGGATTTCAGGAAGGCCGATTTTAATAAACTTAGACCAATGATAATTAAGGTCCCATGGCAAGCAGCCCTAATAAGAAGGGGAGTCCAAGATGTGTGGGAGTTTCTAAAAAAGGAAATTCTAACGGCACAATTCCAAACAATTCCAAAGAAGAAAAAAGGTGGAAGGCAGCAGAAGAAACCAATGTGGTTTCACAAAAGCTTAGAGATGACCTGAAAAACAACATATAGGAAGGCCAGGCCACAAATGGATGAATAGAGACAGGCAACACAGAATTGCAGGGATGGTGTCAGGAAGACTAAAGATGAGGTTAGCAAGGAATGCTAAAAGCAACAAAAAAGCTTTCTTCAGGTACATCCATAGTAAAACACAGAGAAAGGAAGTGGTGGTTCAGCTACTCAGTGAGGGTGACAAAGTGATAACAGATGACAAAGAAAAGGCAGAAGTGCTCAATTCCTACTTTGGTTCAGTCTTCTCCCACAAGAGGGTCTAGGACCCTCCTGGAAAATGTGAAGTACAAGTTAAAGGGGTAGGATTACAGTTTGAGAGTGACAGACAAATGGTCAAGGAATACCTAATTACTTTGAACAAGTTCAAATCTGCAGGCCTGATGAACTGCATCCTAAAGTAATGAAGGAACTGGCTGAAGAACTCTCAGAACCACTGTCTATTATCTATGCAAAACCATGGAGGATGGATGACATATTGTCATTATCTTCAAAAGGGGTAGAAAGAAGGAACCTGGCAATTACAGACCAGTCATCCTGACAACAATGCCTTGGGAGAATCCTGGAACAGATTATAAGGCAGTCAGTCTGTAAGCACATTGAAAACAATGCAGTGATTACTAGAAGCCAACATGTGTTTGTCAAGAACAAAGCGTGCCAGATTAATCTTATCTCACTTTTTTGATCAGGCAATTTTCCTGGTAGACTATGGGAATGCTGTGGACACAATATATCTTGATTTCAGCAAAGCTTTTGACAAAGTGCCCATAATATTCTGATTAGCAAACTAGCTAAATGTGGGTTGGATGGAACAACTATCAGATGGATCCACAGTTGGCTACAGAATCATACCCAAAGAGTGCTTATCAATGGTTCCTTCTCAAACTGGGAGGAGGTAATGAGCAGGGTACTACAGGGCTCGGTCCTGGGCCCAGTAGTCTTCAACATTTTTATTAAATCTGCAGATGATACAAAATTGGGATGAATAACTAACACCCCGGAAGACAGAAACAAAATTCAAAGAGATCTTGATAGGCTAGAACATTGAGTTGAAAACAACAGAATTAAATTTAACAGGAATAAGTGCAAAGATGTACATCTAGGAAAAATAAACCAAATGCACAGTCACAAGATGGGGGATACTTGGCTCAGCAATACGACATGTGAGAAGGATCTTGGAATTGTTGTTGATCACAAGCTGAATATGAGGCAACAGTGTGATGTGGCTGCAAAAAGGGCAAATGCTATTTTAGGCTGCATTAACAGAAGTATAGTTTCCGAATCGTTTTGGGTCCCCTCTATTCAGCACTGGTTAGGCCTCAACGTGAGCACTGCATCCAGTTCAGGACACTATACTTTAAGAAGGATGAATATAAACTGGAACAGTTTCAGAGGAGGGCAAAAAGGATGTTCAGGGGATTGAAAACAAAGCCCTAGGGGGAGAGACTAAAAGAACTGGGCATGTTTAGCCTTGAGAAGAGACGAATGAGGGGAGATATGATAGCACTGTTGAAGTACTTGAAAGGTTGTCACAGAGGAGGGCCAGGATATCTTCTCCATCATCCCAAAGTGCAGGACATGGAATAATGGGCTCAAGTTACAGGAAGCCAGATTTCAGCTGAACATCAGGAAAAAATTCCTAACTGTTAGAGCAGTACAATAATGGAACCAATTACCTAGGGAGATGGTGGGCAATCCAGCACTGGAGACATTCAAGAGGCAGTTCAGCAGCCACCTGTTGTGTATGCTTTAAGTTGGATTCCTGCATTTAGCAGGAGGTTGGACTTGATGGTCTTATATGCTCCTTCCGACCTTAGTATTCTATGATTCTAATAATATGAAGACCAAGACAGAGAATATACTTCCCATAAAAAATACGAGCATTTCCAAACAGGCATGAAAACGTTAGCTGAAGTCAGATCTACTTTTGGTTATTTTCTTTGACAGCATTTATTCAATTTTTAAAAAAGCATCCTTCCTCTCATGTAGCAATATGGGGGAATCACTGCTGGGGGAAATAGTTAATTTAAAGCAGTAATCCCATTGATAATTTTGTTTCTGTTGCAATTTAGGTGCAAGCTCCTTTAACTTTGCTTTCTTAGCATTTAGTTAATGTCTGGAAATATCTGATTAAGGATTGACACACCATCAGGTCAGGTCCCTGCCGTAAGTTAGACCAACTTCTTATAATAATTGTCAGACAAAGAGTATTAGAATATTTTTAGGATGTATATTGGGACCAGCATAATTAGTTTGGAGTCTAAACACTGGATCCATCATAACAACATACGAAGAGCCTGCTGGATCAGGCCAATGGTCCATCTAGTCCAACATTCTGTTCTGACAGTGACCAACCATCTTCCCATGGGAAGCCTACAAGCAGGACCTGAGTGCCACAGCACTCTCCCCACTTACGATTCCCAGCTACTGGCATTCAAAGCTATATTGCCTCTAACAATAGAGGAAGAACAGAACCATCATGAATAGTAGTTATTAATAGCCTTACCTTCCCCAAATTTGCATAATCCTTTTTTAAAGTTATCCAAGTTGAAGGCCATCACTACTTCTTGTGGAAATGAATTCCATAGTTTAACTATGTTTTTTAATAATAGT
>NW_026902499.1:0-29238 GCF_030035675.1 Rhineura floridana | reverse complement strand
AAAATGAATATATTAGTGAAAATAACATACAAGGATACATTATATTAGGAGAAACTGCTTACAAAAATGTGAGTATCAAAACAGCATACAAAAATGTGCTTATCGGGAGAAATTTGCACTAGAATCCTACAGAACTTTCATGAGGATTTTTTTTTAAAAAAACCCAAATTGCTGCAGAAATGTGGAGAAATTAATATGAGATGGGAAAATTGAGAAACTAAGAGAACTGAAAGAGACAGATTGTTCCTACCTAGTCAGAGCTACTTACAAATGAAAACAGAAAAATAAATGGAAAAGCCCCCCTGCTCCCCACAAAACAAGGATTCTTATACATTCTGTGTAGCATTGCTTGTTCTGCCTTAGTTCCCTTCAAGCCTGTCACCCTCTATTACACACCTAATAAGCATGATCCTACTTTGATCCTTATCCTTCATATCATATCTAAAGTATCTGTCAGAATTTTCAATATGGCACCTTAGACAAAGCTGGCTTAGGTCCTTGGCTGCTCTGTGGACTAACTAAACATGCCTAGAAAAAAGGGGGCTGCTCTGAATGGGCTGAAACTTATCATGATAGTCTCTTTCGATCCATCACTGCACAAACATTGGGAAGTCTTGTCAGGAGATCTTGCACAGCACTAGGCCCTCAAAGCAGTTCAGGAGAAGAATGTGGATCAGACAAATGGACCAAAAAAACTTCGGAAAAGTGGTGCACTCTTATTATATATTAACTAATAGGCAAAACAAACCTTGCGGTTTAATAACGTACCTATAGCCAACAGATATTTCTGTCAAACCTTACATAGCAGGGAAACCAAGCAGTTATAGTGAATGCACCAGGGGAGCAGGAGACCTGACCTCCTCTCTGAGATATTGTACTGCCCTACAAGTTTCTAAAAATGCATACACAATTTGGGTTTGTCTTCCACAGTCCAATCTGCTTCCTGTGTAGCTTGAAAGAATTTGGTAACATGTGGCCCTGAATGGTGGCAACAGTAATGAAACTAGCTGTTGGAAAAAAACAAACTTGATCTGCCCAAGATGCGTGTGTTCAGCCTGCTATGCTTAAACCACACTGCTTAAGGAAGGGTGGGCATGGTCAATTAAAAACATAGAGCACACCTAGAAATTTGCTAGAATATGATTTCACTTCCCACTGTTTTATCTTGGGCAAACTGAGACACTCCTCGTGTCCATTGGAGACTATTCTGCAGAATAAAGAAAAAAGGGGGGAACCGCAAGATGCTAGAAAAATATATTTTGGGCTATTGAATAAAATATATTTTTTCTAGCATCTTGGGGTTTCCCCTTTTTTCTTCTTTTTTCTGGTTTTGGATGCTATCCACTTTCATCTGTTTATTCTGCAGAATAGTCAGTGCCATTATTCCACAATTGTTTTTGGCGTTTTTTTTAGTGTAAATTATGCAAATTGTTGCTGTGCTTCAGATATTCACAGAAACAGAAGCAAAAGAAAATTATTTACTGTAGAAAACTTCACTAAAATTGCAAAGTAAATCAAACGTTTAAAGTGACTATCTGAACTATATCAACTGTTTTAATACTGTTGCTTCCTTCCTGCTAAAACAAGATCAGCACAGCACATGTCTTGTTTCTGTTCTTTGGGCTGATTGCAGGTGTTGCCACCACTTACCATATGCTCAGAGGCACATGTTACCCAATTCCTCCAAGGTACACAGGAAGTAGATTAGACTGTGAAAGACCAACCCAAATTGTGTTTGCATTTTTACAGATTTGTAGGGCAGTACAATATCTCAGAGAGGAGGTCTGGTCCCCAGCTCCCCTGGTGCATTCACTATAGCTGCCCAATTTCTCTGCTTTTTCAAGTTTGATAGAAATATCTGTTGGCTATAGGTACATTCTTAAACCACAAGGAGGGGAGGAGGAGGGCCCATTTAATTCTTTGCATGTTTATTGAGTTCAGTGGGATTTACTCTACTGGAATCATGCTTAGGATAGGTGAAACTGACCATGTGAGAGGAAGAGAAGTGGGAGGGAGGACTGAAGTGGGTAGGGGAGGAGGAAGAGGGAAGAGGGGAGAGGAGGGGGGAAGAAGGGAGGAGGAAGGGAGAGGAGAGGGGAAGGAGAGGAGAGGAGGGACGAGAAAGGCAAGTCTGATCATTTGCATGCTTATTGTGTCTAATGAGATTTACTCCCATACAATCTTGCTTAGAATAGGTAAAACTGACCATGGGGGAGGAGCAGGGGGAGGGGACAGAAGAGGGAATGGAGGAAAAGGAGGAAGGAGGGTGGAATGGAAGGGGAGGGGAGGGAGGGTCAAAGGAAGGGGAAGGTAAGGGGCTAAAAGGAGGGGATAGGAGGAAGAAGGGGAGGGCAGGTTTGATAATTTACATGCTTATTGAGTTCATTGGGATTTTCTCCTGTAAAATCATGCTTACAACAGGTGAAACTGACCTGGGGAAGGAGGAGGAAGGGGAGAGAAGGGGAGGGCAGGAGATTGGGTGGATGGGCACTGGGCAGAGGGAAAGCCCCTTTTCTTGCCAAAAGGAAAGCATTGTGAATGGCATCATTGTTTCTCAGGGTTTCCCCCGCATTTTTATTCTACAGCAGACAGATGTAGTCTCCCACCCAAATTTAAACCTAAGCTGTCATTGGCCACATCCACACTAAACCTTTGTAAAGTCATGGCTTTCCCCAAAGAATCCTGGGAAGTGTAATTTGTGAAGGGTGCTGAGAGTTGCTAGGAGAGGCCCAATTCCTCTCACAGATCTACAATCCACAGAAGATGGGCTGACTGTTAAACTACTCTGGCCACTGGAGTTCTGACAGGGAAATAGGAGTCTGAGTGCCCTTCACAAATGATGGATTCTTTGGGGGAAGCCATGATGGTCTAATGTGAAATAAATGTCTGGCATGGGTGTAGTCACTTGATTAGCTAAGCCAAACAGTTGTGAGTCTAGCTTTTAACACTGATGGTTCTTACTGAGCATGCCCAACACTATAATAGACTTCAGTGTTAAGTTTAGAAATCAGTCAGGTATTTTTAAACTTTTAAACTGCAGAAGATGAAGGTCAGAGTATGAGGCAAGGTTAGTAATAGGATTACAAGTACTCTGTGAACATGGCTGATGTTTATTTAATTTCAACAAATTATGAGACCACTGACAGAAGAAAGTCCGAAAGGGGTCTGGATTCTTTTTCTCTTCTTTTACACTTTGAACTCTTGATTCTCTCTGACTGTTTTGTGCATCGCCATGAAAATGTAGAGGGTTGTTAAGCAAGCATTTGTGAGTTCAGGACTATAAGATTTGTAAGGTTTTGTTTTGAAATGAGCTTATGGGAAGCATCAGAATGGCTTGGGGGTATTTTCAATTTAACATTGCGGAATGTGAAAAATCCATATTGGCTAGAGTTTACAGCCACTCTTGTGGCTGTATAATGAGCTGTCAGATTGGAGAAAGTGATCCCCCAGGACTTTGAGCTATAATAAACAGCACCAGACATCCAAGGTACTCAGGACAGCATCCATTTTTCTCCTAGTAAGGATGCAGGAGAAATTGGATTCAGTTTGCATTTTAACGCAAACCTACCTAATGCTGTCCTGATGTCCTTATTTTCTGAAGGGCCCAGTGGTACAGCATCTGCCTTGCATGCAGAAAGTCCCACTCTGTCCTGTAGAGAGATGTTCGCCAGACCCTGGACCAACCTGGTCAGCCCCTCCCCCTGATTTGGAGACCAATAACATCTGGGCATGTTGGCTATTCAAGGAGAAACAGTCAGAGGACTGGCCCTACTGAGCCACAGCAGTTGCTGCCTGAAATGGCTGCCTCACTCTGCCCAATGGTAGGGAACAGCCTGGGACAGGAGGCCCCTACACCAGGAAAGCTCAGAACACAAGAGCATAAGCTGATCCCTGCTGGATCAGGCCAAAGACCCACCTCATCCCAGCATCCTGTTCTCACAGTTGCCAACCCAGAGATTATGGGAAGCCTGAAAAGGGGATCTGAGTTCAACAGTCCCCTCCCCACCTGCAATTCCCAGCAACTGGTATTGAGAGGTATACTGCCTCTGACAGTGGAAGCAAAACATGGTCGTTGTGTAGCCGGGATCGCCTTATCTTCCATGAATGTGTCTGATCCTACAAAAATTGCATTGGCCATGCTGGTTGGGGTTGGTGAAAGTTGAAGCCCACCAACATCTGGCACAGGTACCCCATCCCTTGTATAAACTATGAATTGCATTTGCAGAACAAAAGTCTATCAATGCCTTAAATGAAATAAACAAAACTTAATTTTTCACTTCTTGGGGAAGGAGTGGGTTTAGAATCATGATCCATGTCTGCAAAGAAAAAAATGAATATGAACTCTGTACGATGGAACAAAGCCATTTCAGTTTGTTTGTTTAGTTTTCTTGATTTTCTATCTGTAATGTGTTAAAGTAGATAGGGTGCCATCCAGAATATTTCCTTGGCTAAATTAGAATTATTTGAGAAATCGTTGAATAGACAACAAGCCAGGTCTTGCTCTAATTTACAGCTGAGGCAGTTGTTTACATGCTGATGTCTCTTTCTGTGCAATGAAATTTGCCCTGTAATGTATTCAAGTAATTTCCCACCACACTGCATATTCTGTTGTTGTTTCTGTAGTTAACAATAGTCTACACAGAGAGAGTGATGAACAAATAATGTCAAGTTAGTGAGCAGGAATAATATCATGATTGTTTGCTCCAGTCTTCAGTGTGCTGGTATTATTTTAAGAGCTCTGTTGGAATGACTTGGATGTGTTTTGCCCCTCTCAGCCTGGCCCATATCTGTGAAATACACCCAGAACTAACAAAGCAAATTAAAACAAGATAAATACGAAACAAGAATACTCTTCCAAAGCTGTTCAGTCTTCTTCTATGGGGAATGGCCATAGCTCAGTGGGTAGAGCAGTTGCCTTGCATACAGAAGATCCCAGGTTCAATCCCCAACATCTCTAGGTAGGGCTGGAAGAGACCTCTGCTGGAAATCCTGGAGAGCCACTGCCAGTCAGTGTTGACAGTACTGAGCTAGATGGACTAATGAGTCTGATTCCGTAAAAGACAGCTTCTTGTTTTGCTATGGGCTGTATTCAATTCTAATCCTACTAAGACTACATCCATTGAACTTAATGGACCTCAGTCATGTTTATTAACTTCATAGAATTACAGAATAGTAGAATTGGAAGGGGCCTTTAAGGCCATTGAGTCCAACCCCTTGATCAATGAAGGAATCCAACTTAAAGCATACCCAACACGTGGCTATCTTGCTGCCTCTTGAAGTCCCCCAGTGTTGGATAGCCCATCGACTCCCTAGGCAATTGGTCGCATTGTCGTACCGTTCTAACAATTAGGAAGTTTTTCCTGATGTTCAGCTGAAATCTGGCTTCCTCTAACTCCAGCCCATTATTCTGTGTCCTGCATTCTGGGACAATTGAGAAGAGATCCCGGCCCTCCTCTGTGTGACAACCTTTCATGTACTTGAAGAGAGCTATCATATCTCCCCTCAGTCTTCTCTTCTCCAGGCTAAACATGCCCAGTTCTTTCAGTCTCTTTTCACAGGGCTTTGTTTCTAGTCCCCTGATGACCCTCGTTGCCCTTCTCTGAACCTATTCCAGTTTGTCTGCATCCTTCTTAAAGTGCAGTGTCCAGTGTCAAAATGTGGCCTAACTAGGGCTGAATAGAGGAGAACTAGTACTTCACGTGAGTTGGAAACTATATTTCTGTTAATTTAGCCTAAAATAGCTTTTTTATTTTTTGCAGTACATCACACTGTTGGCTCATATTCAGCTTATGATCAACAACAATTCCAAGATCCTTCTCGCATGAGCCAAGTTTTCCCCATCTTATAACTGTGCACTTGCTTTCTTTCAGTGGGTCTACTCTGAGTGGGACTAGCATTGAATACTACCCTGTCCTCTTCCTTTGCTCAATAAATCAGTCCTGAAATTCACAGGCAGACAGCAACCACAGAAGCCTCCTTCTAGAGATATCTTTGTAATCGTATATCACATTGACTGGAAAAAATGAACAGAAGAACATCTAGGATTCTCAGCAGTGGAGACTAGTGGCTCTGCTGTCCACTGAGGCAATGAATTCACTCTGAGTTTTAGTCCTAACTTTCAAGCAGCTGTCTAAGGTGCTGAAATTTATTCCCAAAATAGGTTTGGCACCTTTGACAGTCCCTTAAAAGTTTGGACTAAATCCCAGAGTGGATTCCCTGCCCCACTGACATCAGAGCCACCAATCTCGACGGATCCTAAGCCCTCAGATCTTGTAACCCTATATAATCACTCATAGGCAAAAAACCTTACGGTTTAAGAATGTACCTATAGCCAACAGATATTTCTATCAAACTTTAAAAAGCAGGGAAATTGAGCAGCTATCATGAATGCACCAGGGGAGCAGGAGACCTGACCTCCTCTCTGAGATATTGTACTGCCCTACAAATTTGTCAAAATACGAACACAATTTGGGTTGGTCTTTCACAGTCCAATCCACTTCCTGTGTAGCTTGGAAGAATTTGGTAACAAGTGCCTCTGAGCATATGGTGAGTGGCCATCTCCAAAGATGGAGAATTATATTTTTGTATGTTTGTTGGTGTTCTTCTTACTTTGCTTCTTTCCTGTGTTACTAATGTTTCTACAGAGAATCTAATCTAGAAAGAAAATTCCCTCATTATTCATCGTAGAATCTGTGTCAAATTTATTTTTATTAATTTCAAAGCCTTTTTATTGGTCAATGTCATATGATGGTGAAGACAGCCTTTTGTATTTCAAATTGGAGGTTATGTTTTATTTCTATTTTGGGTGCATTAACAGTGGAATATGGAGCTGCACTTTAATGTAAAATCAGACTGATTACAATATGTTGGTACTTCAGCAATGACTCTAGCTGTTGGAAAAAAGAGTATGCATGTTTTCAGCCTGCTATGTTCAAACCATTTCATTTATAGCAAAGTGGGCACAGTCAATTAAAAACGTACAGCACACCTAGAATTTTGCTAGAATATATTTCACCTTCCACTGTTTTATCTTGTGCAAACTGAGACACTCCTGATGTCTGCTGGACACTATTCTGCAGAATAGTCAGCGCCATTATTCCACAATTGTTTGGAGTTTTTTTAGTGTAAATTTTGCAAAGTGTTGCTGTACTTCACATATTCACAGAAATAAAAACAAAAGAAAATAATTTCCTATAGGAAACTTCACTAAAATTGCAAAGTAAATCAAACATATTAAAAGTGACCATCTGAACTACATGAACTGACTTAATAATGTTGCTTCCTTCCTGCTAAAACAAGATCACCGCAGCACATGCCTTTCTATTATTTGGGCTGATTGCAGGTGCTGCCACCACTGCAAGGGTTTTTTTTGCCTATTAGTGAGTTTCTCTGCTTTTTAATCTGGGAGGTAAGAAATGGGTTCCTGTGCAAGTTTGCTGAGAATAGATTGGTCATTTGTATGTTTATTGAGTTCAGTGGGATTTACTCCCCTGCAATCATACTTAGGATAGGTGAAACTGACCACAGGGGATGGGGAGCGGAGGAGGAGGGAAGGAAGGAAGGGCAGAGGGGAGAAGGGGGTGGGGGATGGGAGCAGGCAGGAGGGGAAGGGGAGGGGGACAGGTTTGATCATTTACATGCTTATTCAATGGTATTTACTCCTGTGCAATCATGCTTAAGATAGTAAAACTGACCATGGGGAGGAGGAAGGTGAGGGGGAGGAGGGGCAAGGAGAAGGAGGGGATTGGAAGGGGATGGGGATGGAAAGGGAGAGGTAAAGGAAGGGGGAGGGAAGGGGCAAGAGGAAGGGGATAGGAGGGAGAAGAAGTGAGGGTGGGTTTGATCACTTGCATACTTTTTGTTCAGTGGGATTTATTTCTGTGCAATCATGTTTGAAAATGGAAATGGACTGCCTTCAAGTCGATTCCGACTTATGGCAACCCTATGAATAGGGTTTTCATGGTAAACGGTATTCAGAGGTGGTTTTACCATTGCCTTCCTCTGAGGCTGATAGGCAGTGACTGCCCCAAGGTCACCCAGGGAGCCTCATGGCTGTGTGGGAATTTGAACCCTGGTCTCCCAGGTCGTAGTCCAACACTGACCCGGGGGGTCAGGGAGGGGAGGAGATTGGGTGGGTGGGCACTGGGCAGAGGGGAAGCCCCTTTCCTTTCCAAAAGGAAAACATTGTGAACAATATCATTGCTTTTCAGCATTCCCCCCACCTTTTTATTCTACAGCAGACACATGTAGCCTCCCACCCAAATTTAAACCAAAGCTGTCCCTGGCTACATATATACCAGGCCTTTATTTTACTTTGGACAGTCATGACTTCTCTCAAAGTATCCTGGGAAGTGAAGGGTGCTGAGAGGTGCTAGGAGACATCCTGTTCCCCTTACAGACCTTCAATCAGAGTGGCTGACTATTAAACCAGTCTGGCCGCTGGAGCTCTGTCAGTGGAGTAGGAGTTTCCTCTCAGCACCCTTCACAAACTACACTCCCCAGGATCCTTTGGGGGAAGCCATGACCCTCTCAAGTGAAATCAAAGTCTGGTGTGGCCCCCTGATTAGTCAAGCCAAACAGCTGTGAGTCTGGTTTTAGAACACTGACAGTTGGTTCTTACTGAGCATGCCTGACATTATCATTCAGTTCAATGCAAAATTTCTTAAATTAATTCAAAATCAGTGAGACTTTTTTGAGCTTTTAAACTGCAGAAGATGAAGGTCAGAGTATGGGGCAAGGTCAGTAGTAGGATTACAGGTACTCTGTGAACATGGCTGGTTTTTAATGAATTTCAAGAGATTATGAGAACTCTGAGAGAAAGAAGTCCAAAAGGGTTCTGGTTTTTCTCTCTCTCTCTTTAGACTTTGAACTCTCTATTCTGTCTGCCTGTTCTGTGTATCGTCACGAAAATCAAGAGTGTTGTTAAGCAAGCGTTTCTGAGTTCAGGACTATAAGTTTTGTTTTGAAATGAACTTATGGGAAGCATCAGAATGGCATGGGTTGTTTTTTCCAATTTAACATTGCGGAATGCAAAAACTCCACGCTGGCTATAGTATACAGCCACTCTTGGGGCTGTATAATATCCCAATTCCAAAGAAAGGGGATCCCAGGGAATGCAATAATTGTCAAACTATAGCCTTAATATCCCATGCAAGTAAAGTAATGTTCAAGATTCTACAACAAAGGCTCTTACCATATGTGGAGCTAGAAATGCTAGACGTCCAAGCTGGATTTAGAAAGGGAAGAGGCACCAGAGATCACATCACAAACATATGTTGGATAATGGAATGGAGCAAGGAATTTCAGAAGAAAATCACCCTGTGCTTTATAGATTACAGCAAAGCCTTTGACTGTGTAGATCATGAAAAACTATGGAATGCTTTAAAAGAAATGGGGGTGCCACAGCATCTGATTGTCCTGATGAGCAACCTATACTCTGGACAAGAGGCTACTGTAAGGACAGAATATGGAGAAACCGTTTGGTTCCCAATTGAAAAGGGTGTGAGACAGGGGTGTATCTTATCACCCTCTTTATTTAATCTATACACAGAACATATCATACAGAAAGTGGGATTGGACCAAGATGAAGGAGGTGTGAAAATTGGAGGGAGAAATATTAATAAGATATGCAGACAATACCATACTACTACCAGAAACCAGTAATGATTTCAAACGAATGCTGACAAAAGTTCAAGAGGAAAGCACAAAAGCAGGACTACAGCTGAATGTCAAAAAGACTAAATTAATGACAACAGAAGATTTATGTAACTTTAAAGTTGACAATGAGGACATTGAACTTGTCAAGGATTATCAATACCTTGGCACAGTCATTAACCAAAATGGAGCCAATAAAGAAATCAGAAGAAGGCTAGGACTGAGGAGGCAGCTATGAGAGAACTAGAAAAGGTCCTCAAATGTAAAGATGTATCACTGAACACTAAAGTCAGGATCATTCCAGAGCTTGGAAAAGTTACTTTTTTGAACTACAACTCCCATCAGCCCTAGCCAGCATGGCTACTGGATTGGGCTGATGGGAGTTGTAGTTCAAAAAAGTAACTTTTCCAAGCTCTGGATCATTCAGACCATGGTATTCCCAATCTTTATGTATGGATGTGAAAGTTGGACAGTGAAAAAAAACAGATAAGAGAAAAATGAACTCATTTGGAATGTGGTGTTGGAGGAGAGCTTTGTGGATACCTTGGACTGCAAAAAAGACAAATAATTTGGTGTTAGGACAAATTAAATCAGACCTATCACTAGAAGCTAAAATGATGAAACTGAGGTTACTATACTTTGGACACATCATGAGAAGACATGATTCACTAGAAAAGACAATAATGCTGGGAAAAACAGAAGGGAGTAGAAAAAGAGGAAGGCCAAACAAGAGATGGATTGATTCCATAAAGGAAGCCACAGACCTGAACTTACAAGATCTGAACAGGGTGGTTCATGACAGATGCCTTTGGAGATTGCTGATTCATAGGGTTGTCATAAGTCGTAATCGACTTGAAGGCACATAACAACAACAACAACAATTTGCCAGTCAACCCCATTACTGCAAGTGGGTTTACCACTGCCCTTGGCCCAAAAGCCAAACAGCCCTTAGGCACACCGGAAGCTCCCTTGGTCCATTGATCTCAGTATTATCTATGACTCTTGAGGGTTTCAGGTAGGGTTTTCTCCCAGCCCTATCTGGAGGTGCCACGGGTGGAACCTGGAATTTTCTGTGTGAGCTATGGTCCTTCCCCTTAGACTGGCACATAATGGGATACTGATAGTTCCTTTCTCCATTCTTCCTAGGACTTTTCTTTTCAGAGGAAAAGCAATGATGTAATCTGCCAGAACCAGAACATACAAATATGTGTTATGTTAGGAAAAAATGGTGTGGAAAAGTGTGATATATATGGAGAAATTTGCACCAAAATACTTATACATTTTCAGGAGGATGGTGTGTGTTTTTTAGTGATTTTTTTAAAAAAAAATGTGATTTTTTTTTTAAAAAAATTGCCAGCAGATGTGGAAATGCTGGAGAACTAAACTTAAGATTGGAAAAACTGAGAGAAACCAAAATTGTAAGTTTCACCCATCCCTTTTCCAGAGACACAATAAAGTTCTTGTCTAGCTTCCTGAGACTGTTTCATGACACTGGCTATAACAAAAAAAAAAAATTACTCCCACAGTAGATTTATACAGCTCTACAACTGTATATGTTGGGGGAATTCTGCCAGGCAGATGGGGTCGGGGAGGAGACAGACAGCAATTTATTCACCTCAGGAATAAAATTGAAGATCACACGTGTGATGAAGTAAGTAATATTTCATCATAAGAGCCAATTTTCAACCGACCTCTACCCCCTGCATCAGTTTAAAATAAGGATCTGGAAGTTAGGCATCAGCTTTGCAAAAAGGCTTTGCCCACTCTCACTTGAGCTCTCTGAAAGGCGAATGTAAAGATTTTTTGCAATTTCCTGTGCTCCCCAGAAAGTTGCCTATTTTTAGCAAAAGCTATTGTTCTCTCCCAAATAGGCAGCTGACTGATTAATTATCTCCATTGTGCGGACAAAGGGAATAGTCTTTTCTATGTGAAAATGAAAGGCAGAAAAGAAAAGGGAAATATGAAAAATTAGTTGCCGTGCTGAGCAACAGCCAGAGATATTAAGTGGTAGAGAGATAAATTGGGGAGGGGAGGGGAGGGGAGGGGAGGCAAAAAAAAAAGGGGGGGAGATTTCCACATGTCAGTTTTATGATCCGTCTTCAGTCTGAGGCCTTGAGGGGAAATGGAAGCGTAATGAATGCTTAGTCAAAATGGCATTTCTCTAAGGACATATCCACACCATCCATTCAAAGCACAATTATACCACTTTTAGCAGTCATGGCTTCCCCCAAAGAATCCTGGGAACTGTAGTTTACCCCTTACAGAGCTGGAATTCCCAGTATCCTTAACAAACTACACTTCCCAGGATTCTTGGGTGGGGGGAAGCCATGACTGTTGAAGAAGTATAAAAGTGCTATAAATGGTTGATGTGGATATGACCTAAGAGTCACATATGTATGGAGACATGGCATGTGTCCTCAGTCCATTTGTAGATTGATTCAATGGTGCTCTCAGGGCAGGACTTTGAGGCACAACTCTAGAGCCTCATTCAACAAAATGAGAAGGACCCCCAAACACAGAAGGACTGGTTAGCACAAAAGAACATAAGAAAAGCCCTGCTAGATCAGGCCAAAGGCCCATCTAGTCCATCATCCTTTCTACATGATGGACAACCAGATAATGTTGTTGTTGATGATGATGATTAATAATCACTATTAAGGTCCCAGGGCATGTCATAAAAATTTATAATGCAACTTTATAAACAATTTAAAACTATTCACAATCACAAGAATAGGGTGAATCCTAATATATATATACCTCAAGTGACAAAGGCCAGGATCAGCGGTACAGTGAAGGTGTCAGATGCACCTCTGTCAGGAGGGAATTTCACAGCTTAGGGGTTGCCACAGAGAATGCCATATGTCCTAGGCCACCACAACCTGAAGTTCTGAGGGTGGTGGAACCACCAAGAGGGCTTCCTCTGCTGATCTTAACATTTGACAGGATCTATACAGAAGAAGGTGGTCATTCAGATATTTTGGGCCTAAGTTGTTTAGGACTTTAAACACTGATGTAAGCACCTTAAATTGGACCCAAAATGAATTGGCAATCAATGCTGCTTTTAAAAATAAACAAGAAGGGGTTATATGAGTTCTAAATGGAATGCCAGCCAGTAATCTGACCACTGTATTTTGGATCAGTTGAAGTTTCTGAGTCATCTTCAATTGCAGCCCCATATAGAGTGCATTGCAATAACCCAGTCTGGAAGTTGCCAGATTATGGAGTATAGTGGCCAAGTCATCTCTGTCCAAAAGGGGCCATAGCTGGAAAAAGACACTTCTAGCCACTGAGACCACTTGAGTCTCCAGTGACAATGATGGATCCAGGAGATCTCCCAAGCTATGGGAAGTGCACAAGCAGGACCTGAGTGAAACAGCACTCTCCCCACCTGTGATTCCCAGAAACTGGTATATAGTGGCACACTGCCTCCGACAGTGGAGGTAGAACACAGGCACCATGGCTGGCAACCACTGATAGGCTTATCCTCAATGAATTTGTGTAATCTTTTTTAAAAGTCATCCAAGTTGGTAGCTCTCATCCTCACTATATCTTGTGGCAGCAACTTTCAGAGTTTAACTATGTACTGTGTGAAGAAGTCATTTCTTTTGTCTGTCCTGAATCTTCCAACATTCAGCTTCACTGGATGGCTCTTTTTTGCTAAAATTATGAGAGAGGGAGAAAAATGTCTTTTTCTCCACAACATGCATAATCTTATACACCTCTGTCATGTCCTTGCCCCTGCTTATGTAACCCCCACAGTCTTGCTTTAGTTGGTTCAGTCTTGTGGGTGGGATTTAAGTAAGAGCAAATTCTGCTTGTGAGGGGGGGGGAAAGAAAGAACAAGTTGGGAGCAGAAAGATGGTCCTGAGTGCGGCTGCTGTGGAAGCTGCTATTTAGTTGACCTTTAACCCCTTGATGAAGGTATACAGTAATACCTCAGTTAATGAATCCTCCAGGAAGGAAGTTCAGATTAAAGAAGGCTTTTTAAAAGGTGAAACTGACCAGCTTTGCTTTGCTATGGATAAACTTTGAAGTCTGTACTTTTGCTTTAAGGTGAAACTGACTAGCCTATGTCTTTGCTTAGCTACCAATAAACTGATAAGTCTGTGCCTTTGCTTTGCTAGGGTGAAACTGATAAACCTGTGTGTTTGCTTTGCCTTAAAGAGATCTCTAGCTTTCTCCCAGGGTTGGGGAGGGAAGGATCCAATATGATTCAGAGGAGGAGAAGGAATGGAGGGGGGAGGAGGAAGAGGGGGGTGTTGGGAGCTCAGTAGGCATTCTTTAAAGCCTCTGTTGAAGCTGCCCCCACCATCTATGAGTGGGTGTAGAAACCTATCCCTATTCTTTCCATGTTATTCCTACCTCTGGTACCAAAGTTTCTGTTAAAGAAGTAATGTCCAGGATACAAATGGTGGCTATTGTATATGTATTCTTTAATGATAGGGCCTTGTTGAACCTATGGACTTTCTTGGCCTAGCTGAAACGGCAGTGGTTCAGAGAAACAGGACAGAGTGATTCATCTCCTTAAGACTGAAGTAAAGAACTTTCAGTTGACTGCAAAGATATTTGCCAGGGGGAAAAAAGGAATCGTGGACAGTTATCTTTTAAGTATTTGGGAGATGAGAACCATATAAAATTGTGTTATATTAAATGTTACGTTTCCTTCTGTAAAAGAAAAAAAAGTTCACAAGTTATTCATTGAATCTTTGCAAATTCATTTCTTTTGGCCCTTAAGAACCTTCAAGGGATTACACTTACTCTCCTTTTCTCTAACTAAAAAGGTCCAAATGTTGTAACCTTTCCTCGCATGGGAGTGCTCCAACCCCTCGATTATTTTGGTTGTTGGTTGTTGTTGTTTTTTCCAACCTATTTCCAGCTGTACAATATCCTGTTTTGTACAGCTGAGGTGAGGTGACCAGAACTGTACCCAGTACTCCAAGTGTGGTCACACCATAGATTTGTATAACAGCGTTATGATACTGGCAATTTTATTTTCAATCCCTTTCCCAATGATTCCTGGTGCTTTTTCATAACTGCTGCACACTGGGTCGACCTCTTCATCAAGGTCTTATGCCTGTTTGGTCACCATGAGTTCAGAACCAATTAACACACATGTTAAATTAGATAACCTTCACTCCATGTGCAACACGATACACTTGCTTACACTGAGGTGCCTTTGCCATTTTCCTGCCCGTTCACCCAGTTTTGAGATATCTGTTTGGAGCTCCTCACAATCCCTGCCTTTATAACCAACACGAACAATTTGATATCATCAGCAAACTTGACTGCCTCCCTTTGCCCACCCCCCTCATAACTCTAGATCTTATAAGAACAAATGTAAAAAGCACAGGCTGCTTGGGGGACTCTACTTCTTACACTGGAAGAACAGTCCATTTATTCCTTTTCTCTGCTTCCTGTTCTTTAACCTGTTACTGATCTATAAGAGGATCTCTTCTCTTATTCCATGACTGCTAAGCTTGCATGGCAGTCTTTGGTGAGGTCCTTTATCAAAAACTTTTTGATAGTCTAAATGTATAACGTCAGCTGGATCACCTCTATATGTGCATGTGGACACTCTCAAAGAACTCGGAAAATTAGTGAGCCAGGACTTACCCTAGTAGAAGAAGCCATGCCAGTTCTGCTTCAGCAAGATATCTTTTCTATATGCTTGGAAATTCTTGCTTTAATAATGCTTTTCACCAGGTTTCCCAGATTTCATTCATCTAAAACCAGCCTGTATACCAGGATTATCTCTGGATCACCTTACCTTTTTAAAATGGTGTTACATTGGATATTTTCTGGACTTCAGATATGGAATCTTGAAGACATTACTTATTTTTGTTACATATTGAAATGAGTGAAGTACCAACTAAACTACCATTCTCATCTGAAAAGGTTTGTGTGTGACTTCCGGGAAGGGTGACTTCGCTTGTGCCTGCTTTTGAGACGGGCTCCTGCCTCAAAAGAAGCTTATTCAGATATATCAGTCAGTTTTTTCTTTTTTTTTGACTGATTAAACTTCTCCCGGGTAGGGAGAAACGAAGAGATTAACCTCAAAGCCTATTTTTGTTGGGACGACCAGATCTCATTAATTTATGGGACGAGGTCCAGCCGACGAAGGTGGGACGGATTTTCAACAGCAAGCTCTATCTGATAAAGCGAACGTTCACCTTATCTTCTAAGAGAGAACGCACTAACAGGCAAGCACCCTTCTTTCTATATTTTTCTTTTACTTGATTTAAATTGTTGCTGTTTAAAAGAGATTTGCCAGATTGATCGGTTTTTGACATCTCACTGGGGAGCCATAACTTCTCTCTGCTACGCACTAATTAATAGCTTATCTCTGTTTTTGTTGCAAAAAGCTGTCCTGGATTTGCATTCTAAAGATATACACAGAAGAGGGATTTCTATTCCAGATTTTTATTTTGAAGAATATTATATTGTCTGAGACTACTCTCTTTTTGGTCTATTTTATTTTGACGAATCTGTTTTCTGACGACTGCCATTAATTGTTTCGATCCTGGGAACTGCATTTTGTTTACTTAACTATGGAGAGATAAGGCTGTCTGCTCTGTTTATACTGTGATGTCACCAAGTTTGGAGTATTAACCCAATTGTTGCTGAAATAAGAAGTGGTTTTCCTATATTTTTCTTTTAAAATGGCAATTAAGAAAGTGGCTGAGAATCTGGAAATAACTATGTTTCAGAAAATAATGGATGAGATTGAGATAACGAAACAAAACCTGCGACAGGGTTGTAAGGAGCTGAAAATTGAATTGAGTAAAATGACGCAGGAGATTAAAGATATAGGGGTCCCTGTGAGAGAGGTGACCCTGGAAGGGGTCCCTGTGAGAGAGGAGACCCCGGAGATTGGAACAAACGTGGAACAGGAAAAAGATTTGGAGTCTATGGACTTTAGAAATAAAATCTATTGTTTGGAGACACAGGAGATTAAAGACATAGGGGTCCTTGTGAGAGAGGAGACCCTGGAGACTGGAACAGGGGTCCCTGTGAGAGAGGAGACCCTGGAGACTGGAACAGGGGTCCCTGTGAGAGAGGAGACCCCGGAGATTGGAACAAACGTGGAACAGGAAAAAGATTTGGAGTCTATGGACTTTAGAAATAAAATCTATTGTTTGGAACTCAATGTTATCTCTGAAGAAATTAATGAAGATTCTAGAGATAAAGTTATCAATGGCATGGATAATCTTCTGGACTGGAATGATGTGATGGAGCCCAATATAGAGGAAATCTATGGAATTAACTGCAGCCATGTGACAATGGAAAAACTTTCAAGAGATGACCCAGTGTATTTTGAAAAAAAGAACAGAGATATGATTTTACAGCAGTATTTCAGCAACCTATTCAGAATGGATGGCAAGAAAATATTTGGGATAGAGGTAATTCCCATCAGACTCTTACTATATGACTATGGCTTTGACAGCAAGATTATTATGGAATATTGATAATGGAAGATTGGATACTGAAATTACTGGACTTAACAAGACTATTGAAGATGGAAGATGGAAAATGGAACTAATAGGGATAATAGAACAATGGCTACTGAAATTACTGAACCTAACAGATTCTGATGTGATGGATTAATTGAAATGTTTATTTTGACTATGGTTATGACAATAAGATTATCATAATTAGTAATGAGATGGGTTAATCGATATGCTTATCTGGAAAAAAAAAATTGATAGATATATTTCTTAAAGAATTGAAACCTCTCTTTGACTTTTTGTGGAAAGAATAAAGTAATGTTTATGAGATTTGATGATTAAGTAAGATAACTATTGGAGGAAAGTGATTTTATAATATGACTTAAGAGACAGGATTGTTATATATTATAGACTTATAACTGATCTGATCTTTGACAAATGGGAAGTCAATATTTTACTCTTTATTTTTTATTTTTATTTTTATTTTTTTTTATTTTTTTTTTGTTTAACTATTTTTGATTTTGTTTTTTGTCTTTGAATGTTTTATGATTTTGTCTTGTATGTTTTATGAAAATTTGAATAAAAATTATTGAAAAAAAAAAAATGAAAAGGTTTGTGTGTGTATGTCCAGAGTATAAAAAGATCTAAGTGGCTTCTGTGAGTATAATCGCGAAAAAAGAGGGAATTTTGAGAACTGCACCTTTTCCCCTCCTCCTCCTTTGTTAATACGTACTGCTTGCATGACAAAATGGCTTTTAAGTGGTTTACAAATATAAAATCAATTATAAAATTCATGCATAATCAATATACACAACAAAACAATTCCATCAAAGCACTGAAAACACTCATAATTAAAATGCAATAAAACAAGCAAGTTAAAAAGCATAACAATTAAAACAATTAGATCTCAAGTTCATGGGAGTGGTTGCCTAAATAGGTGGGGCCAGCGCCAGGAATGACTGGGCCCTTGGACACCAGCCTGTCCCAGGCCTGAGGTGCCATAGCCTAACCCCCATATAGGCAGCGGGGGGCTAATAAGCCTGCCCAGATGTCCCACCTACCTCTCCCGTGCCTGTGAATGACGTGCGCACTGTGCACGCATACCTGCTATCAACAAGTATGGAAGAGGGGGCATCATGCAGGCAGGAGGTGCAGCATGCATGTCATTCACAGGGACAGGAGAGGTAGGTGGGATGTGCCGGCAGGCTTATTGAATCCCGCACTGACTGTATGTGGGGCTGCCTGGAAGCTCCATCTCTACAATCAACAGCAGGGTCAGGAGTTGACGCTGCTGTGAATCATGGAAAGGGAGTGTTACCCTCCCACCCTAAGGAAGGGCCCTTTAGGGGCCCCTCTGGACAGCAGGATCCCTCGGCCAGGGCCCAACCTGGCTGCCCTTTGGTGCCTTTGCCGCTCTGGGCCTCTGCTGGGAGGAAGGGCAGGATATAAATAAATAAATAAATAAATAAATAAATAATAGGTGTGTCTTCAGGAGCCAGTGGAATGCCAATACTGATGGAGCCTCTCATATTTCAGCAGGAAGAGCATTCCACAACACTGGAATGCCCTGGGGTGACCCTGACTGTTGAATGGGAGGCATTACTTGTAGCAGTGGCTTTCAGATGGTAAGTCAGGACCGCGAGAGCCCTGGGGGGGACTGCAAGAGCCCTGGGGGGGGAAAGGTAGTGGGGATGTCTGGGGTTTTGAAGAGTATGGTGTAGCATAGCTGACCTCATTGAGGTTTCATGACCTCATTGAATTTGTCTAAGCCATTAAAAAAAGCAATAGAAGATAGCTTGTGGTAGTGAGTTCCACAGATTAACCATTGTTTGATAGTATTTTAAAAAGCAATATATAGCTGGACACAGTTGCTATAACATAGGTGGAAAGAACACACCTTCATGCCAATAATTTTCATTTTCTGAATCTATTTTAAATTGCATTGTACTATGGTATGTACATTCCATAAAGGAAGCCACAGCCCTGAACTTATAAGATCTGAACAGGGTGGTTCACGACAGATGCTGTTGGAGGTCACTGATTCATAGGGTCGCCATAAGTCATAATTGACTTGAAGGCACATAACAACAATGGTATATGTTATGAAAGGGGGTGGAAATGTCAGATCATTATGACCTACACCTCCATGAGCATTGTGATATCATCAAATAATGACCTTTGAGAAGGTATGACATAGTTTTTGAAACCAGACGATAGCTGATGAAACTGGATAAAGGGCAAAAAGATAAGTCTGAGAATTTAAAATCACTTTAAGGTATTTCTATCATCTCGAATTTGAAATGGAGAACAGGTCAAAGGCCAGTGGAAAAATGAAAGCTTGTACACAGAAAGTCCCAGAACTCTGGCACCTTCAAAGGGCAGCACTGGGAAAAGTCCCATAGTGAAGCCTTTGCAGATTTGCCATCAGTTGGAGTTGACTTTACTTTGCTAGATGGACCAAGAGCCCACTTTTATAGACATTAGCCCAATCAAATGCAGTCATGTGCTACAGCAGTGTTATAATTACACAGTGTTATAATTCGTGCAACCACTTCTGTGCTGGATCCTTGGCCTTCTTGGCTAATAAAAGCTAGCAGGGATGGAACAGCTGGCTGGGCCAGGGAAGTGATTAATGCCTCTCTGCGAGAGGGGGTGGTCCCTGGCTGCCTGAAAGAGGCGGTAGTGAGACCACTCCTGAAGAGACTCTCCCTGGACCCAGAAAATCTTAATAACTATAGGCTGGTAGCAAATGTTCCATTCCTGGGCAAGATCCTTGAACGAGTGGTTGCAGGCCAGCTCCAGACACTCTTGGATGAGACTGATTATCTGGATCCATTTCAGTCGGGTTTCAGGACTGGTTTGGGCATGGAAACAGCCTTGGTTGCCCTGTATGATGACCTCTGTCAGGAAAGAGACAGGGGGAATGTGACTCTGTTGATTCTCCTTGATCTCTAAGCGGCTTTTGATACCATCAACCATGGCATCCTTCTGGGAAAACTGGCTGAGTTGGGAGTGGGAGGGACTGCATGGCGGTGGTTCCGTTCCTACTTGGCGGGTCGGCTCCAGAAGGTGGTGTTTGGGGAACATTGCTCAGCATCCTGGACTCTCCAGTATGAGGTTCCACAGGGGTCAGTTCTATCCCCCATGCTATTCAACATCTACATGAAACCATTGGGTGCAGTCATCCAGAGTTTTGGAATGTGTTGCCATCAGTATGCTGATGACATAAAGCTCTATTTCTCCTTTTCATTTTCTGCAGGTGAGGCTGTCAATGTGCTGAACCAGTGCCTGGCTGCAACAATGGACTGGATGAGAGCTAATAAACTGAGGCTCAATCCAGACAAGACTGAGATGCTGCTAGTGGGTGGTTCTCTCTGACTGGATGGTGGATGTCCAGCTTGTCCTCGATGGGGTTGCACTCCCCCTGAAGGAGCAGGTTCGTAACTTGGGGGTTCTCCTAGAATCATCTCTGTCACTTGAGGTAGCCTCAGTGGCACGGAGTGCCTTCTACCAACTTCGGTTGGTGGCCCAACTACGGCCCTATCTGGACAGGGATAACCTGGCTTCAGTTGTCCATGGTCCAGTAACCTCCAAGCTAAATTACTGCAATGCGCTCTACATGGGGCTGCCTTTGAAGATGGTTTGGAAGCTGCTGCTTGTGCAAAATGCAGCAGCCAGATTGGTAACAGGGACCAGAAGGTTCAAACACATAAAACTGATTCTGGCCTACTTGCATTGGCTGCCTGTATGTTTCCGAGCTTGATTCAAGGTGCTGGTTTTAACCTATAAAGCCTTACATGGCTTAGGACCACAATACCTGATGGCCCGCCTCTCCCGACGTGAACCCACCCATACACTATGCTCAACATCTAAGGCCCTCCTCCGTGTGCCTCCTCTGAGGGAAACTGGGAGTCTGTCAACAAGGGAGAGGGCCTTCTCAGTGGTGGCCCCCAAATTATGGAATGGTTTTCCTGATGAGGTGCACCTGGCACCAACACTGTAATATTTTTGGCACCAGGTCAAGACTTTCCTCTTCTCCCAGGCATTTTAGCATGTGTTTTTAAAATGTTTTTAATTTTTTTTTAAATGTGTTTTTAAATTGTTTTTTTGTGTTTTAAAATTTGTATATTTGTTTTCATTGTTTTTAATTGCTGTAAACTGCCCAGAGAGCTTCGGCCATGGGGTGGTATATAAATGTAATAAATAAATAAATAATATAATATAATTACATGTAAAAATGTGCACCCAGTTGGACTTGGTGGCAAGGATTGTGCAGTGTAATGTGGGTGAAAACGCACACCTTCACCATGCCATATAGTGGTAACTGGGGCCTACACTACATGGCCTATATCCAAATGTGCATCATAGTGCAGATGCTGATTGAAGTGCATATGTGCATCCAGTTTGATCTTCCAAGGGAATTTCAATGTGAAAATGTCTCTCTGAGATTTAAGTGGTGTGCCTGAACTAAAAGCTGTGTACATGCATGAGAGCCTCAGTATACATTCAGAGACTAATTAGGCACTAACTAACCCTTCCACATTCCCTGTAAGAGAGAGAACAGCTTTGTGCATACATCCCTTTGTATAGAGAGAGTTGTCTCCCCTTGAAGTGAATGGAGAAGTCCTGTAATACAAGAGCCCTGTATTCGCACATATGGAGCTCTAGATGCGCAGTTGGTGTGGTTTTCCCAGCAAAAGCCATGAGTCCCAAATGCTGGAATGCATGATAGTCAGATGCTGAGTTATAATGACTATGTAGGCAAAATTGGCTACTGAGAAGAAACAAGGAGGAGATATCAGCATGCTCAGGGAAACCCTTGGGTTTTCAGAGGTAGAAACAAACCCAGCCCAATGGGGACATAACATGCTCACTGAATATCTGTTGGCAGTGGAGACTGGTGGCTCCAATGTCAGTGGGGCAGTGAATCCACTGTGTTTTAGTCCAAACTTTCAGGAAGCTGAAAGCACCTCAGAGAGCTCCTTGAAAGTTTGGACTTTTATTCATTTATTTATTACATTTATACCCCACCTTTCTTTTCATGATAGAAACCCAAGGCGGCTTACGTATGGTTCCCAGGCGGTCTCTCATCCAGGCACTGACCAGACCTGACCCTGCTTAGCTTCAGAAGGGTGCTGGCCTCATGTGCCTTCAGACCATAGACTGGGACTAAAATCCAGAGTGGCGTCACTGCCCCACTGACATCTGAGGTGGATTTCGATCAATACTGAACAAGTCCGACTGCCATTTTCCCTAGACAGGGGGTCACATAGACAATAGAGAATAGTGTTGTTGTAGTGAAAATGTGCCAAGGACACTGATATTGCAGGAATGAAGGGAGGACGGATGGAACAGGGGGCAGAGCATCATTGTAGCATTGTAACATAGAATAAAGCAATGTAACGGTTGCCATGATTGTGACGGAGGTAAAGGTATATAACTGTCTGTAACTAACCACCATTTTGAGGAAGAGAGTTGAGTCCTGTACTCTACTCTGGCTAAGCACTTAGCTAAATAAACAACCTTAAAACAGGCTTTGGCTTCATTATTAAGTCTCCTCAAAAAGAACTCAGTCGTAATTCCATGACACATCAGACCCAGCAGTCTCCTCTGTTGGAGGAAGAATGGATTGGACTATCACTGAAATGGGCATCGCTAGCTGGAACACTGAGCAGGAACACTCCACATTGCAACATTTTGTTGCAACTCCCTCTCATCCATCCAGATACCATAGAGGCTGGACTTCCCAGGAGGATCCCTCCGCCTGTGCTGCCTCTGAGACGGGCTCCCATCTTGGATGAAACTTATCCAGTTTTAAATTCAGTCAGAAGGGTTTTTTCTGACTGGGGATGATTTCTTCCGGATAAGGAAGAAGCGTGAGATCTGCCACATAGTTTTGTTTTGATTGTTGGAGCCTGGAATTCGTCAGAATTGTCTGTCTTCCAGCAGTTCAGACAGAGTGAGGATTTTATGCTAGCTCAGCTGGATAAGTGACCCGTTTTTTTTTAACGGACTAGCAGGCAAACCTCCTGTCTACATTTATCATTTTCTTATCTATATAGCTAAAGAGATTTGTCAAAGTAACAGCAATTAAGATAACCTAGATGAGGTAAGACTTTCCTTCTTTATTTACGGAACTAAGGGGGAAGAAAATATAAATAGCTTATCTTTTTTTTATTATTATTGCAAAAAGCTGACATGGAAAATTGCGTTTTAAAGATTACAACGGATGAGAGCTTTCTGATTGGGAGAGATAAGAAATCTTTTTGATTTACAAGACTTTTGTGTAATATATATAAGGGACTATTTTTTCTGATCTACTTTTTTTGTTGTTGTTGACGAATCTGCTCATTCTCTCTGCTACTAGTTATTTGAACGCTGTGAACTAAAAGCTGTTTTTGCACTTCTGGACATTTAAGAGATAAGGACTGTCTAGCGTGTGACGTTAGTTGGTTGGAAAGATTAACTCCTTTGTAACTGGATAAAGAAATAAACTGCTCTTTGCTTGGGACATTGAAAATTGAAGGAGTTTTGTTCTTTTGGTTTTAAGAATGGCAATTAAGAAGATCATGGATGTACAAGAAGGGACTTTATTTCTAGACATGCTTCAGAAAATAATGGATGGGATTAACTCAATAAAACAAGAACTGAGAAATAATAGACAAGCGTGGAGAACTGAATTTCATGAAATGAGACAGGAGCTGAAAGAAACTCAGGATTCTATGAGAAAGGAGAATAAAGATAGATCTGGAAAACAAAAAAAGGATGAAAGAGAAATTAAAGGCAAGATTCAATCTATGGAGATTGGCTTAAATATGGACATGAAAAAAGATTTGGATTTCCTGGTTGTGACGGATCCTGGAGATAAATATTACAGTTTGGAATACAGCGCTGTCTCTGAAGGAATTGAAGAGATTGGAGATAAAGATATTATCGGTTCAAAACAATTCCTGGACTGGAAGGATTTGATGGAACTTGAAATGGAGAAAGTTAATAGAATTAATCCCTGTTTTGTGTCAATGGAAAAACCTTCAAGAAATGTACTATTGTATCATGTGGAAAAGAGGAGCAGAGATGCGGCTTTGAAACAATACTTCAGTGTTACGTTTGGATTTGATGGTAAGAAAATATCTGTGATGGAGGAAATTCCTATCAGACTTTTATTATATGACTATGACAGCAAGATTTTTGGGTGCGTAAAGATGGAAGATGGACCCAATATGGATAATGACAGAAGAGCGATTTGAAACTACTGGACTCAGTAGATTTGATGAGTTGGATTAATTGACATGTTTATTTAGAAAAAAAAAATGATTGACATATATCTCAAGGATTGGAAACTTCTCTTTGACTTTTTGTGGAAGATTAAAATGATATGATGTTAATGAGATTTGAAACCAACTAAGATAACTGCTGGAGGAAGGTGATTTTATAATCTATTAAGAGATAGGTCTGTTATATATTATAGATTTATAGTTGAATTATAGTGTTTTGAAATTACTGGATTTAGTAGATTTGATGAGCTGGATTAATTGGCATGTTTATTTAGAAAAAAATTGATTGATATATATCTCAAGGATTGGAAACTTCTCTTTGACTTTTTGTGGAATATTAAAATGATATGATGTTAATGAGATTTGAAACCAACTAAGATAACCGCTGGAGGAAGGTGATTTTATAATCTATTAAGAGATAGGTTTGTTATATATTATAGATTTATAGCTGAACTATGACAAATCGGAAGTCAATATTTTTATATATATGTATTTTTTTTGTATTGTATTAGTTATTGATTTGTGTTGTTTTCTTTTTGTATTATTTTGGTTTTGAAAATTGGAATAAAAATTAATTGAAAAAAAAAAAACAGATACCATAGAGGCTGGAGGACATGGCAGTGGCACAATTTCACTGTTCTGTTTTACTTTCCTCCATTTTCTGTCCACAAAACTTCCAGGCACCCTGAGTAAATCACAGGTAATAGAGTTTATGGAATCCCAAGCAGTGGTGATATCTAGAAGGGCATCGCAATAGTATATGGGTTGCAGTAAAATGGAAAAGTGCCCTGGAGCTTTTGTCAGTAGAATATAGTGGAGCCATATGATTAAGAGAGAGTTAAGCTGCATCAAACAATGAAGGGAAATAATGCCATGTGACACATTAATAGATCCCAGGGAAGTCTTGTTAATCTACAGAGAGAGAGAGAGAGAGAGAGAGGCTATTTTTATGCAGTATTAGGACTGAAGGGAAACAACAATGACAACTCATTCCTCCTTGCGATTTTCATAGCCTACTTTGCAAACAGACAGTGCAAGGCTGGAACACTTCAAATGGCTTTTTCAAAAGGCTTCTGTGAGTTATAGACCTTAAGTTGACGATGTAAAATTTCACCCAGTTTGAATTGTTCACTCACAGGCCCATCCCACCCCCCACTCCCCACAATTGCAGTCACCTTGCAGTGAAAACCCAAAGGTTCAGGGTATGCTCATTTCTCAGGACAACCTTTATTTGACAAATGTTGGCAAACGTATTGTAGGCTACAACTCTCAAAAAGTTACCATGACCATTAAAGTTGTCACAGAAATTTCCCCTAAGCAATGTTGGAAGCAAACCTGAGTAGTCCTGTAAAGCATGGGATAATTAAAGAAAAGAAGCCTTTTTTAGATTTTTGCAAATACAACAAATTCATATAAAACATGCTAAATGGCAACAATCATGGTACATGTGCCATCTGTACACTGAAAGATTATTACCTGAAAATTCAGTGCATGGACAATAATGAACCTTGTGGAATTTAGAAAGAAAGTTCAGATAACTCCAACAGGATTACTCAAGAGTTTTCCTCCTGTTGCTAATTTGCTCATGTTAGTGGTTTAAAGCCCTAAATGACTTAGGTCCCAAATATTTTTTTTTTAAACAATATGTTTTTAACCTTTTTTCTTTAAAGATATTTTGGAAGCTTTTTAAAGTTGTTTGGTTTTAATGTATTCTAAAGTCTGTTTTTATGATGTTTTAAAGTGTGTTTTTAGTGTTTTTGTTTGCTGCCCTGGGCTCCTGCTGGGAGGTAGGGGAGGATATAAATCAAATAATAAATAAATAAATAAAAAATAAAAATATCTGAAAGACCACCTCCTTCCCTACAGATCCTCATCTAGGGTGTGAAGATCAGCAGAGGGGGCCCTTTTGCTAGTTCTGCCACCCTCAGAAGCTTCGGGGTTGCCTGGAATAGGACACTCATGGCAGCCCCTAAGTTGTGGAACTTCTTCCTCACAGAGATGCATCTGACATCTTCACTGCATGGTTTTCAGTGAATCCTGAAGACACATCTCTTTACCCTGGCCTTGAGATACACATTTTTAGGACCCATCCTATTTTTTTGAGTTGTGATTTTAGGTTTTTTTAACTGTTTTTGTGATGTATTTTTAAACTGTTGTGACCTGTCCTGAAACCTTTGGGCAAAGGGCGGACAACCTCCAAGTTAGATTACTGCAATGCACTCTACGTGGGGCTGCCTTTGAAGACGGTTCGGAAACTGCAGCTTGTGCAAAATGCAGCAGCCAGATTGGTAACAGGGACCAGGCGGTCTGACCATATAAAACCGATTCTGGCCTGCTTGCATTGGCTGCCTGTATGTTTCCGAGCTCGATTCAAGGTGCTGGTTTTAACATGTAAAGCCTTACACGGCTTGGGACCACAATACCTGATGGAACGCCTCTCCCAGTATGAACCCACCTGTACACTACGCTCAACATCTAAGGCCCCCCTCCAGGTGCCTACTCTGAGGGAAGCTCAGAGGGAGGCAACAAGGGAGAGAGCCTTAGTGGTGGCCCCCAAATTATGGAATGATCTTCCTGACAAGCTGCACCTGCCTCCAACACTGTTATCTCTTTGGCACCAGGTCAAGACTTTCCTCTTCTCCTAGGCATTTTAGCATGTGTTTTTAAATTGTTTTAAATTTTGTAAATTGTGTTTTAAATTGTTTTTAAAAGATGTGTTTTAAATTTGTATATCTGTTTTTGGTGTTTTTAGTTGCTGTAAACCGCCCAGAGAGCTTCAGCTATGGGACGGTATACAAATACAATTAATAAATAAATAAATAAGCCTGGGAGGAAAGGTAAGTTTTTACCTGACATTATTGATAACAACAACAACAACAACAACAATAATAATAATAATTTTCTAGTTTGTATTAGCATAATCTCTTCTGGTTACTTGTATTGTTTTATATAATGTTGTTTCATTTAAATTAGGTTAGCTTATTTGTATTAGGAGGTATTCAGCTAACTCAGACTGTCAGTGCAAGAATTTGCCCTCCCCAAATCTACTTTATGGGGCATGAGGGGAGACGGGGGAAGTACTGTTTTGCTAGCAGTAATCCTTGTGTTGATAGAACCCTGACTTAGGCTATGTTGCTGCCATGGGCTCCTGCTGGGAGGAAGTGCAGGATATAAATCAAATAATAAATAAATAAGTTGGATAAAACCCATTTTTTTATCCAGTGTTATATGGATTGATAAATATTTTGTGTATTTATTGATAGTATCCTTTATAATGGTTTCTAATATTTTTGAATTGTTTATTTGGTATGTTGTGTTGCCTTACTATTATAGTTTGTGTTTTTTATTGTCTGTGTGTCTGTATGTGTGTGTGTGTGTTTGAAATGAGATACCAGGTGTGTGTTTGCTTGCTTAGTTTATGTCCCCAAATCCCTGCCTGTATTCTGCCTCCTGAAAAGTTTGCAATTTGAGAACTGTTTTGTCAGTTCTTTAAAACATAAATAAGGATAACTATATAAATATATTTTTATATAAGGATAAATATATTTTTAAGGCACTTTAGATGCTGGGAGAGATTTCTTTTGGGTCCCTGTTGCCCACATCTACACAGGGTGTGCCAAAGTTTCAGCTATGAAAATACTTGGGGCCAAAGGAGGGTGTCTTTCATGGAAGATAGTGTGGTGTGGTGGATAAACTGCTGGATTTAGACCATGGAGACATGGGCTCAAATACCCAATAAGACATGGAGCTCTCTGGATTATCTAACAGAAGAACATGGATCAGGCCAAGGGCCCATCTAGTCCAGCATCCTATTCTCACAGTGGCCAACCAGATGTCCATGGGAAGCCTGCAAGCAGGACCTGAGCATAACAGCCCTCTACTGAAAGACAGTGATTCCCAGCAGTTGCCTTCCCTCAGTGCCCTTTCTTTTTTGTTCTTGTTTTTAAATGAGGTTCTGGTACTCATACCTTAATAAAAGTGCCATGGGCACCAGCACAAAATGGTTGCCAAGAGGCAGCAAAGAAGGAGAATAGGAAGAGACGATACTGCTCCATAGCAGTGAGTACTGTCATACACAAAAAAACCACAGGTCTAACCTATCTCACAGTGTTAATCTGAGCATGAATGAGAGAAACCAGTTACTTTTTTGAACTACAACTCCCATCAGCCCTAGGCAACATGGCCACTGGATTAGGCTGATGGGAGCTGTAGTTCAAAAAAGTAACTTTTCCAAGCTCTGCACATATGACACTGACACTGACGTACAGTATATTCCTGAGCCCCAGTCGGCTTACCTGATGACATCACAAATTCTAATTGATGCCAGGCAGCTGTCATTTTAGTTTTTCATGAAGGTCCCAATGTAGTTTCACTCTGGGGTATTGTGGGAAATTAAAATGATGGTTTGAAATGGGAAAAAGACAAAGGGTGGGGGGCAGGGCCCTTGGCAACAGCTGCCTGAGGAGCTGTGGGGTGATGCTGGGCTTGCCTGAACTCCTTGGAGAAAGAGGTGTGATCATTGATATTGTCCTGTGCTAGCAGGGCAGTCAATGTCTTAAGCCTAATGATGTACCTGAGACTAACAACATTTTTGGAATGCACTATTATGGACTTGAAATGAGGCTAGGAGGAGAGAAAATGAGCACTTACCATCTTTGTATTGCCTAAAGCAACCTTTGGTGAGAGAAAAAGAATAGTTTTAAAAAATGTTAAAATAGACAAGAATCAAATCACTAGGAAGAAAACGATCACTACAGGCTTTCCAGATCACAGAAGTCTTCCAACAGGGGTTTGGCTTTTTTGGAAGGCAAGGCTACACTTAGAGAAGGACCCTGTTTTCTGTGCTATTGCAATTATTATGGGAT
>NW_026902498.1:30000-32638 GCF_030035675.1 Rhineura floridana | reverse complement strand
TAACTCTCTCTCCTTTTCTCTGGCGAAGCTCTTGTTTGAGCTTTCTATCTATTTCTATGAGCTGTTTGGCCTCCATTTTGAAGTCCTTCCCTCCCCCAGCCGGGGGGAGGTTTGTTTGGGATCAGTAGGCCTCGTTGGGGAGGGAGGGGGGGGGGGGAAACCTACAGCTCCCCCACCCCACCCGTACGTCCCCCAAATACACAAGTGGTCTCAAAAGAATCCCCACAGTCTTAGGAACGTCCAGATACTATTTTTGAAGAAATTCAACCCCCCCCCGAAGGGGGTTAAAACCGCGCTCACTAGGGTTGCCAGGTTCAATCCCTGAGACCGATCCTGTATCTTTAGGAGAAGAGAAAGTCAGCCAAGTGCAGGTGTTCTTGCAACCCTGTAATTGGAAAAACCGCAAGGTGGAATTCTCCCTGCACAATTTTTAAAGATACAAAAGACCTCTTGGTTGCCAGGCCCAGCCTCTAAGAGATCTTCTGTATCTTTAAAAGTTGTGCCGAGGGAAGGGAGAATTCCGCCTTGTGGTTTTTTTTCCATTACAAGGTTGCAAGAACCACCTGCACTTGGCTGACTTTCTTTTCTCCTGAAGATGACAGGATCAGTCTCAGGGATTGAACCTGGCAACCCTAGCGCTCACCCAAGCCCTTCGCAGGAGCTCCGGAAAACCACGTCCTTCCTCCTTGCAAACAGGCTTCGGCTTAGGGAAGATTTTTTTCTTTTTTTAGGTAAGGTTTTTTATTAAAATTATTCATACTACTGGTCACATCCCGCACGCGAAAACACGTAACAATATCGCCACTCTCAGAATAACGCATCTAGCTAATACACATACTTTTCCTAACTAACCTAACACTAACACAAAATATTCATCTCAGCTCAGCTCTGTGTTATAGGAGGGGTCGACTCTGATGTCCACGGCCAGAATTTTCTCCGCTTCTCATGCGGCAATTTTTCTTTTTCAAATGAACTCAGTTCTCTTATTTCTGATAATATCGTCCTAATCGTACTTCCGGAACTGCATATGTTCTGAGTCTTACTTTCTTTTAACCGTTGCCAACATAAGATACTTAGAACAAATAAATTGACAATTCTTATCGTTGTCCAGGGTACCTTCCAGTAATTATTCACTACGTTGTTTTTATTTCTAGGTCTTTTCACTCCTTTTCTTTCTCTCGGGCCTTGAATTCCTTTTTCCGGTTCCGCTCCCGAAACAATAGTTTTCCCTCAAAAGGTCTGGCCAATCCAGAGTTTTAGCAATTATAGTCCACGTCTCTTTCGCAGATACACAGTCTTTAACAAAATGTGGAACGGTTTCTTTTTGTGTCTGCCCTGTTCTTACAGCTTCTTCCTGACACCTTAATCGTGGACAAGCTTGGTTAACATTGGCTAGCCACGGCGTATTTGCTTGCACGCTATAAATCTGATGAAAAAACTTCCATCTGATGTCCCATAGTTTATAAGGAATTCTTTGATCTTTCAAGAATTCCATCTGGTGTACAGGCTCTTTTAAATACATGGATAAATTTCCCCTTTTTACATTCTTTTCACATTCCGGCTGAAAACTATTTACTTCTAATAAATTCCTATACATTTTCTTTCTCTTCACTTTTGGTTCACACCTTTCCATTTTTATGATGCTTGCCCTTAATTTCCATTCTCTTACATTACTGTACATTTCAATCAAATAATCAGGTCCAAAACACTTCAGCGATGGTGTGATTTTATAATTGACCTTATCTTTCTTCCCACCATATTTTGGCCCAATCTTTAATTCTCCGGTGTTTGGCAAAAGCCACCAACCAAAAATGAGGTGCCAATTCTTTTCTTTCTACCTCTGCCCACTTCCCAAAATTATGACTAACAAAAATTGCTAAAAATTTGAAACCAATTGCTGTAAAATTTAGACCACCCTGTGCTACAGATTTGTACGCCTCTGCTCTTGCAAGGGGGAAATTAGCCGTTCCCCATAGAAACTTAAATGCCATTTTATTAATCTCTTTAACGATCCTTTCAGGTGGTGGGTAGACAGCTGCCAAATTACCTACTACCGGTACCAAGTACGTACTAACGTACATGGCTTTCCGATAAATAGAAAGATGCCATTTTTGGCCGCATTTGTATTTTTTCTTTGACTTGATCTCTCCACATGTTCCAATTATATTCCCACCCTTCCCATTTGACTGCAAAATAAATTCCTAATAATTTAACATGTGTTTGAATTTGCCCTTCCTCAGCTTCTGAATGTATTGCTTCATTTTTATTATTATTACTAATCAGATGTTCCAGTGGCATTACTTGTATATTTCCCTTAATGTTATTGGGCGATATCATAAAACTCTTTTGCATATTTAAATGACCACCAGAAGCCTGACCAAACTGTTCAAACAAATCTCTGATTATTTCTATTTCCTGTTTATCATTTACCAAGATAGATACATCATCTGCATTTTTGCCTCTTTCCCCCGGAACGGCCCCGATGGCGGCCCACAGCTTCGTTCTCTCACGGCATGCCCCCCCCCCCCCGTGTAGAAGCCTCCCCCCACCCCCCACCCCCCACCCCCGGGCGTCATGAAAGACCCAGTCCCCTGTTTAAAGCAGGGGTAACATCCGACGGGAGACCTGGAGGCTTCTC
>NW_026902498.1:12500-17500 GCF_030035675.1 Rhineura floridana | reverse complement strand
TCTTGCTTTTCCCTCTACAAAGCTTGCAGAAGTTGCAAGCTTGACCATACAATCTCCGGAATCTGCTTCAGGATTTGTATCGAGCTGAGAGTATTCCCAGGCCTGGTCAATTACATCATTATTAGCAGTTTGGAGGTTGCAGTTTTCAGTTTGCACGCTTACTCTCTGCAGGGTTGCTTTTTGCAAGTCTTCTTTGCTTGCTTTTTGCAGGTTTGCATTTTGCAAGTCTGCATTTCGCGGGTTTGCTTTACTCTCTTTTCGCATGCTTGCTTTTTGCGTGCTTGCTTTTTCCTCTACAAAGCCTGCAGACGTTGCAATGCAACCCTGGGAATACAATAGAATTCCTAAAGGGAAATCAAACAAACTTAGAGACTTGTAAGAAAATCCATGCGTTACCTACCCCGTTATCTCTTAAAGATTCCAGAGATTGTATAATACATCTTGCATTTCTAAATTCATTTCTTTCATCTCATCTGTCGTTTTTATCTGCTCTTGTATAACTTCTTTCTTTTCTCCTGACTTTTCCTCTGTAATATACTGTACTGTAGGCTTAGGCGACTCTGTCTTCCGTACAAACTGAAGAATCTTAACGAGGTTGCTGGATAAAGAGGCTCCAGCTTGCACTCCAATCCTGTTTGGAGGTTCTTCTTTCTCCTCCCAACTCCCCAGTTGGCCTTCACCTTTTGGAGGGAGTTCTTTCTTTTTAACTCTCTCTCCTTTTCTCTGGCGAAGCTCTTGTTTGAGCTTTCTATCTATTTCTATGAGCTGTTTGGCCTCCATTTTGAAGTCCTTCCCTCCCCCAGCCGGGGGGAGGTTTGTTTGGGATCAGTAGGCCTCGTTGGGGAGGGAGGGGGGGGGGGGAAACCTACAGCTCCCCCACCCCACCCGTACGTCCCCCAAATACACAAGTGGTCTCAAAAGAATCCCCACAGTCTTAGGAACGTCCAGATACTATTTTTGAAGAAATTCAACCCCCCCCCGAAGGGGGTTAAAACCGCGCTCACTAGGGTTGCCAGGTTCAATCCCTGAGACCGATCCTGTATCTTTAGGAGAAGAGAAAGTCAGCCAAGTGCAGGTGTTCTTGCAACCCTGTAATTGGAAAAACCGCAAGGTGGAATTCTCCCTGCACAATTTTTAAAGATACAAAAGACCTCTTGGTTGCCAGGCCCAGCCTCTAAGAGATCTTCTGTATCTTTAAAAGTTGTGCCGAGGGAAGGGAGAATTCCGCCTTGTGGTTTTTTTTCCATTACAAGGTTGCAAGAACCACCTGCACTTGGCTGACTTTCTTTTCTCCTGAAGATGACAGGATCAGTCTCAGGGATTGAACCTGGCAACCCTAGCGCTCACCCAAGCCCTTCGCAGGAGCTCCGGAAAACCACGTCCTTCCTCCTTGCAAACAGGCTTCGGCTTAGGGAAGATTTTTTTCTTTTTTTAGGTAAGGTTTTTTATTAAAATTATTCATACTACTGGTCACATCCCGCACGCGAAAACACGTAACAATATCGCCACTCTCAGAATAACGCATCTAGCTAATACACATACTTTTCCTAACTAACCTAACACTAACACAAAATATTCATCTCAGCTCAGCTCTGTGTTATAGGAGGGGTCGACTCTGATGTCCACGGCCAGAATTTTCTCCGCTTCTCATGCGGCAATTTTTCTTTTTCAAATGAACTCAGTTCTCTTATTTCTGATAATATCGTCCTAATCGTACTTCCGGAACTGCATATGTTCTGAGTCTTACTTTCTTTTAACCGTTGCCAACATAAGATACTTAGAACAAATAAATTGACAATTCTTATCGTTGTCCAGGGTACCTTCCAGTAATTATTCACTACGTTGTTTTTATTTCTAGGTCTTTTCACTCCTTTTCTTTCTCTCGGGCCTTGAATTCCTTTTTCCGGTTCCGCTCCCGAAACAATAGTTTTCCCTCAAAAGGTCTGGCCAATCCAGAGTTTTAGCAATTATAGTCCACGTCTCTTTCGCAGATACACAGTCTTTAACAAAATGTGGAACGGTTTCTTTTTGTGTCTGCCCTGTTCTTACAGCTTCTTCCTGACACCTTAATCGTGGACAAGCTTGGTTAACATTGGCTAGCCACGGCGTATTTGCTTGCACGCTATAAATCTGATGAAAAAACTTCCATCTGATGTCCCATAGTTTATAAGGAATTCTTTGATCTTTCAAGAATTCCATCTGGTGTACAGGCTCTTTTAAATACATGGATAAATTTCCCCTTTTTACATTCTTTTCACATTCCGGCTGAAAACTATTTACTTCTAATAAATTCCTATACATTTTCTTTCTCTTCACTTTTGGTTCACACCTTTCCATTTTTATGATGCTTGCCCTTAATTTCCATTCTCTTACATTACTGTACATTTCAATCAAATAATCAGGTCCAAAACACTTCAGCGATGGTGTGATTTTATAATTGACCTTATCTTTCTTCCCACCATATTTTGGCCCAATCTTTAATTCTCCGGTGTTTGGCAAAAGCCACCAACCAAAAATGAGGTGCCAATTCTTTTCTTTCTACCTCTGCCCACTTCCCAAAATTATGACTAACAAAAATTGCTAAAAATTTGAAACCAATTGCTGTAAAATTTAGACCACCCTGTGCTACAGATTTGTACGCCTCTGCTCTTGCAAGGGGGAAATTAGCCGTTCCCCATAGAAACTTAAATGCCATTTTATTAATCTCTTTAACGATCCTTTCAGGTGGTGGGTAGACAGCTGCCAAATTACCTACTACCGGTACCAAGTACGTACTAACGTACATGGCTTTCCGATAAATAGAAAGATGCCATTTTTGGCCGCATTTGTATTTTTTCTTTGACTTGATCTCTCCACATGTTCCAATTATATTCCCACCCTTCCCATTTGACTGCAAAATAAATTCCTAATAATTTAACATGTGTTTGAATTTGCCCTTCCTCAGCTTCTGAATGTATTGCTTCATTTTTATTATTATTACTAATCAGATGTTCCAGTGGCATTACTTGTATATTTCCCTTAATGTTATTGGGCGATATCATAAAACTCTTTTGCATATTTAAATGACCACCAGAAGCCTGACCAAACTGTTCAAACAAATCTCTGATTATTTCTATTTCCTGTTTATCATTTACCAAGATAGATACATCATCTGCATTTTTGCCTCTTTCCCCCGGAACGGCCCCGATGGCGGCCCACAGCTTCGTTCTCTCACGGCATGCCCCCCCCCCCCCGTGTAGAAGCCTCCCCCCACCCCCCACCCCCCACCCCCGGGCGTCATGAAAGACCCAGTCCCCTGTTTAAAGCAGGGGTAACATCCGACGGGAGACCTGGAGGCTTCTCCACGAACCCGGACCTGGTGGCCGCTCGCGGCGGCGGGGGGGGGGGGGGGTGCGTGCGTGCGTGTGGGAAGGAGAGGAGAAAAGGAGGAAGGCGTGATCGGGTTATTCTGGACCCCTCTTTCGCACCAAGAGGCTGGATACACGTGTTAGTGCTATAAGCAGTCGTTTACTCAGACGTTGCACAAAGTAAACAGAAGAGAACAGCAAACGCTTGATACAATGCAGTCCAAAGTCTATATACAGGATTTCTACAGCAGCACAGCCAGAGGTTCCGTGCGCCTTCGTCATCAGACTTGCGGCGTTTAACTCAGACAGCGAGCGCTCCGCGGGTGTTTGGAGAGATACGGAGAGCATCTGCACCCCTTAACCCTGCGCTGCTTTCCTTCTCTCATCGCTCCAGCACTCAGGATGACTCGGCGGGCGTGTTCCCAACCTTAATTAATCGCACCTGATGCTTATCTTAGCTTCTGTGGCTATTAACCCTTCACGGACAGAGTTCCTTTGTAAAACAAATACTTGCTCACATGCACCAACGAGGCGGTGGCGGAGTCCCCGGCGGAGCGCTGATCCGCACGCGCGCACGCACGCAGGGGGCGGCGAGTCGAACAGGAGGCTAGCTGCCCCCTCTCCCCCCCCCCCCCCCCGGTAGACCTGGAGGGTGAGAGTTAGAGGGTGAGGGTTAGAGGGTGAGGGTGAGGGTGGACCTGGAGGCAGCTGCGGGAAAGGTGCTGGGGGTGGCGTGGGTGGTACGTATGGCCAGAGTCCTGGGGCAGAGCCCCGCTCTACCGAAGGCGGTCGGAGGAGGGTACGGAAGTCTGGATGGGGACGGATTCGCGGAGCTCGCCCGGAAAGGGCTCCAGGAGGTCGGCGTGGATTTCGGGAGAGTCCCGGTCGGCGCCTCGCTGTCCCCGCGCTCGGACGGCCGGGGCGTGCGCCTGCGGGTTCATGGGCAAGCGGCAGGATCCCCTGGACGAGCCCCTCGCCTGACGGAGGCGCCCGACGTCGGGCCGAGCGGTCGTGCGGAAGCCCCGCCAGGTAGGGGTGACGGATCGCCGGAGGTCGGCCGCGAAGGGTTCCGGCAGGTCGCCGACGGTTTTCGGGAAATAGCCGGTCGCCGCCTCTCGCTCCCAGCGTCCGCCGGAGCCACGGCTCGTCAGTGCGAGAAGGAGAAGGGCTCCAGGAGGCCGTCGTGGATTCCGGCAGAGAGCCGGTCGCCGCCTCACGCGGCCGTGGAAAGGCAGAGCCGGAGGACGCCCCTTGGAAGACGTCTGGAAGGCACGCGGCACGAGGTAGCAGCGACGTCTCGGCAGTGCTCGACGGAGAAGGGCTTTCAGGAGGTCGGCGTGGGTTGCGGCCGGAGAGAGACGGATGTCGTCCCCTCACGCTGCCGGCGTCCCCAGGAGCGACGGCTCGCCAGTGCAAGACGGAGACGGGCACCAGGAGGTCGGCGTGGAGTCCGGGAGAGAGCCGCTCCGGCCGCCTGACGCTGCGACGTGCGAAGGCTGACCCGGAGGCGCGCCGGCGAGTGCCGTTCGCAGCGCCGCTTCAACGGAGGCGCTAGGCCCGGAGGAAGCAGCTCCGCGGGAGTCTCGATGGGGCCGGATTCGCGGCGCTCGAGCGGGAAAGGGCTCCAAGGAGGTCGGCACGGAGTTGGGGAGA
>NW_026902498.1:0-2500 GCF_030035675.1 Rhineura floridana | reverse complement strand
TAAATTAGGGCCTGCAGGGGCGGGAACTACTGCCATATGGGCAACAAGAAAACCCCATACTTTTAACATGTCCCAAGATCCACCTGGCTCAGCCTTCAGCCAGGTATGATAATTTAGCCATCCAGATTTTAATTGTTCTTTCCAACGCAACAGAATTCTGGTCTCTCTAGCTCCGCCCTCTACTACAGGTAGTAGACTTCGCTTTCTTCATCTTCCATCACAGTTGCAGATGCATCAGCCTCAGCCTCTGTTTCATATTCAACCTCCTTTTCGCCTTCAGCATGGCTATCACCAAAACTGGTCTCACAGGATCTCTGAGATGTTTCAAATCTCTTGCTTTCTTTTTCTGAGTTTGATATTTTAATACTCTTCTCTTCTCCTGCTTCCTTTCCTTCCTTCTGCTCTAGAGTCTTTCTGTGTTTAGCTTCAGAGTTCTCCATGGACTCGCGTAGATCTAATTGAGTAGTTGCTGCTGCTGCTGCTGCTGCTGCTGCTGCTGCTGCTGCTGCTGCTGCTGCTGCTGCTGCTGCTGCTGCTGCTGCTGCTGCATCCGTATCAGGATTTCCAAGTGGTTGCTCCACTCCAGGAGTTGTGGGTAGCTGAGAGCGTTCCCAGGCCTGGTCACTGACATCATTATGAGCAGTTTGCATTTTACAGTTTGCAGTTTGCATATTTACTTTTTGCATATTTGCATGTTGTAGGCTTGCTTTTTGCAAGCTTGTATTGCTTGCTTTTTGCTGGTTTCCATTTTTCAGGCTTGCTTTTTGCAACTTTGCTTCGCTTGCTACATGTTGCAGACTTGTAATTTTGCTGGCTTGCTTTAGTTTCTTGCTGTTGTCTTGCTTTTCCCTCTACAAAGCTTGCAGAAGTTGCAAGCTTGACCATACAATCTCCGGAATCTGCTTCAGGATTTGTATCGAGCTGAGAGTATTCCCAGGCCTGGTCAATTACATCATTATTAGCAGTTTGGAGGTTGCAGTTTTCAGTTTGCACGCTTACTCTCTGCAGGGTTGCTTTTTGCAAGTCTTCTTTGCTTGCTTTTTGCAGGTTTGCATTTTGCAAGTCTGCATTTCGCGGGTTTGCTTTACTCTCTTTTCGCATGCTTGCTTTTTGCGTGCTTGCTTTTTCCTCTACAAAGCCTGCAGACGTTGCAATGCAACCCTGGGAATACAATAGAATTCCTAAAGGGAAATCAAACAAACTTAGAGACTTGTAAGAAAATCCATGCGTTACCTACCCCGTTATCTCTTAAAGATTCCAGAGATTGTATAATACATCTTGCATTTCTAAATTCATTTCTTTCATCTCATCTGTCGTTTTTATCTGCTCTTGTATAACTTCTTTCTTTTCTCCTGACTTTTCCTCTGTAATATACTGTACTGTAGGCTTAGGCGACTCTGTCTTCCGTACAAACTGAAGAATCTGAAGAATCTTAACGAGGTTGCTGGATAAAGAGGCTCCAGCTTGCACTCCAATCCTGTTTGGAGGTTCTTCTTTCTCCTCCCAACTCCCCAGTTGGCCTTCACCTTTTGGAGGGAGTTCTTTCTTTTTAACTCTCTCTCCTTTTCTCTGGCGAAGCTCTTGTTTGAGCTTTCTATCTATTTCTATGAGCTGTTTGGCCTCCATTTTGAAGTCCTTCCCTCCCCCAGCCGGGGGGAGGTTTGTTTGGGATCAGTAGGCCTCGTTGGGGAGGGAGGGGGGGGGGGGAAACCTACAGCTCCCCCACCCCACCCGTACGTCCCCCAAATACACAAGTGGTCTCAAAAGAATCCCCACAGTCTTAGGAACGTCCAGATACTATTTTTGAAGAAATTCAACCCCCCCCCGAAGGGGGTTAAAACCGCGCTCACTAGGGTTGCCAGGTTCAATCCCTGAGACCGATCCTGTATCTTTAGGAGAAGAGAAAGTCAGCCAAGTGCAGGTGTTCTTGCAACCCTGTAATTGGAAAAACCGCAAGGTGGAATTCTCCCTGCACAATTTTTAAAGATACAAAAGACCTCTTGGTTGCCAGGCCCAGCCTCTAAGAGATCTTCTGTATCTTTAAAAGTTGTGCCGAGGGAAGGGAGAATTCCGCCTTGTGGTTTTTTTTCCATTACAAGGTTGCAAGAACCACCTGCACTTGGCTGACTTTCTTTTCTCCTGAAGATGACAGGATCAGTCTCAGGGATTGAACCTGGCAACCCTAGCGCTCACCCAAGCCCTTCGCAGGAGCTCCGGAAAACCACGTCCTTCCTCCTTGCAAACAGGCTTCGGCTTAGGGAAGATTTTTTTCTTTTTTTAGGTAAGGTTTTTTATTAAAATTATTCATACTACTGGTCACATCCCGCACGCGAAAACACGTAACAATATCGCCACTCTCAGAATAACGCATCTAGCTAATACACATACTTTTCCTAACTAACCTAACACTAACACAAAATATTCATCTCAGCTCAGCTCTGTGTTATAGGAGGGGTCGACTCTGATGTCCACGGCCAGAATTTTCTCCGCTTCTCATGCG